>NC_056742.1:240578778-240690712 GCF_019279795.1 Protopterus annectens
TGGTTTTGTGGCAGATCCGGCCATCTGTTTGGAATTGGCAAAGTATGGAAATGAAATCTGTACCCCTGGGATACTATGTTTAATACCAACTTGTCCTGGGTTATTAACTGCCAATTTTGAGCTTGAAGTGCTAGTTTTCCCCCCATGGGGGCTGCCAAAAGATAAGTGCTTGGAAATAGTAGAGGAAAGTCACTGAGACTACTTACTGTAGGGCTGTCCTTTTTTACCTCCAGATTTGGAGGTGGAGGCACCCCGCTGCTTTGACCTGCAAGATCCCTGTGACTGATATCTGGAGCATTTTAAGCACCTGGGTTTGCCCTGAGTGGCTCTGTTGGACACAGGAAAGGACCAATTTTTAGTAGGCCAGTGTCTACTGAACCTGGGTGGCTGCACTTGAAAGAAATTTTTTAGAGTTTGCATAGATTTAGCTTTGTCTTCCATTTTTTTAAAACCTCTTCTGCCTTATTACCAAGCAGAGTATCATGCTGCAAAGGGGCAGCCAACAATTTAGCTTTAACATGATCAGACAGATTTTGCTCCTTGAGCCAGGCATGCCTTCTTATCACAGATCCAGTAACGGCGGCACTACAAGAGGCCTGCAAGGAATCAAAACCACATTGCAAAGTATGCTTTCCAACCTGTTCTGCTGAATGCAATAAATCCTGTAACTATTTTCCACACAATCAGAAATCAACATAATTTTCTGTTTCAATAAGCCCTTAACATGCTGTTGATATTTAAGTTGGCAGTTTAATGCCCTGATTGCCAAGGTTGCAGACATATAAACCTTCTTACCCCATCTATCCAGCGCCCTGGAATCTCTATCAGAAGGGGTAGGATTTTTTGGCTGTAGAAGCCTTTACACCCTTGGGACCCTGAGAATTAGTATCAGGATCAGCAGCAGGATTTTTGAAAAGAAATTTGTGGGAGTCAGGAACCCTGTAATATCTGTCTGGATATAATATCTGTCTGGCTTACTAGGGGCCGGAGGCTGGGAATGAGAAGCCATGCTTGATTCCGAGAACACATCATCAACAATGCCTAAAACAGGAGGTATTGCCAAAGGCCTATGCTGAGGAAGAGGAAGGAAATCCCTAAGCCTCTTTTTTGATTCAGAGAAGTCCTGACTCTCCCAGTGAAAATGTTCCCTTAAAGTATGCAAAGTCTCTCCAAAAGAGTAATCCTCAGGAGGAGATGCAGATGGGATGGATTCCTCTGCATCAGAATCCTCATAAGGTGGAATAGAAAATTCCTGATCAGAAGAGGAATCAGAAGAAAAGGAAACCTGATCTGAAGATTCATAATCAGTGCCTTGCCTAGGCCTCTTAGCAGGGGGGGGGGGGGTTGGGAACCCCTGATCAAGGTAATTAAATCCTCAGGCATTTTGATCATTTGTTTTTTTAGGCATAGGGGCCTGAACACGTGGCTCATACGTCAGTTTTTTAAACATAGAAGTTGTTTTTGACCTTGTTTTTGTTGATGGCATCGGTTTAATATAAAAATGTTGAGGCCTGAAAACACTCTCAGAAGCTGGTGCCTGCTCAGCGGCTCCGGAACCATCCAAGGGAGAGACATCCGCGGGTTCAATACTTTGCGAATCTCGCGGCATACCAGACTCAGAATGGGTCTCGGTATAGGCCTGAGACTCAAAAGTAGTGGGTAACAGGGGCTGCAAAAGCGCCTCACTAAGTACCGGCGAACCAACGATTGGCTTAGGAGAAGCTTTGTCATCGGTTTTGGACCTCAACGGTCTGTCTGTCTTTTTCTTGCGTTTTTTGTGAACTCCGGTAGTCGGATTGCTAACCAACAACATTTCAGGGTAGTTAAATCTTGAGCCAAAATATTTAGAAGCAAAAATATACCAACGCTTAATAGTGCGTTGGTTTAATTTAGCACAAAACCGACAGCAAGGCACATTGTGATCAGGGCCTAGGCAAGGAATACAGTACAAATGAAAATCCTTATGAGGTATTTGCTTCCCACAAGTAATGCAATTATTAACTTTTTACTGACATCGGTAAGGAGCAAGAAAATGTTTCCCCAATGGGGTACTTGACTTTAGGTTGAAGACTTCGGATCTGAAACTCGAAAATGAAAATTTCAGTAGTCGGCCGACCGGGACTTGCGAACTGCTTCTGCTTCGGGCACCGTGCGGCAAGAAAGTCTGATTAAAATGGCGTCGGCTGCATGTTTTATACCCCTGACGACCTGACGTCATGGAAGAGGCAACAACAACTGACGCAGGGCCAAAGACTTTGATATTCAGGCCGACTGAGGGCAACCTGCCAGCAGATTACCCAAATGTAATGACTGCAACAGTGAAACACGAAGAACATCAGGTGTACTGGTGTTTAAGCAGTACCAGCCTAACTTCTGCTGCAAGTAATAAAGCACTGACTTCACTAGTACTTGCTACCAAAAACCAAGCTGATAAATAGCAGTGCTAAATCCGTCATAAGGTGACCTTGTTAAGAATTTGGTGTTGGTGCTTAAAAGCATGTCAGTTTTTATTTCACCTACTCTTATTACTTTAATTCCAGTGAATAAAATCAGTTAGTAACTGTTCACCATGCATAATTCTGATAAATTCACTACATGTGACTTTTCCACATTATTCTTGTACTTTTGCCTCAAGGCAAGCCTACAATCAAGCCTTGCTGTTTAGAGCTTGAGCTCATTTGTTTCTCCAGACTGGGTATCCCCCCAGCATAAAGGGAACACACATCTGCAGAGCCTGTTAATCCCAGGTAGTCATAGAGGTAGTTTGTGTCTTCTCTGGCATCCTTATCATGGGGGTATTTCTGTTAAGGCCCTAACCTACCACTGGTGGCTGATATGGACACTTACCTCACTGTAGGGCATCCTGTGTCCTCCCAGTACATGCTTTCCACCAAACACTAATAAGGGTTACCTTCACCTACCTAGAATCCCTAAGCCCCCATCCTCAGTCCTTGGCCTTTTTAGTGCCATGCAAGCATGTAGTTGCATGGTGGTTGTCAGCTGACCAAAGTCACCACTCCCCCCCCATGATGAGCAAGTTGCTCACCCTCATCCCCCTTACATGTCTGCTATGACGCTGAAGCTTCTATTTCGACTAAGGTCATCTGCATGACCACATTACTCAATCTGTCAGAGGTGCACACTAGAACATGCAGATACAAACTCCCTTTAATTTCATGTTTGAAAAGCTTAGTAGTAAAGGCAGTGCAAGCATTCTTAAATTATGTAATATACAATGTTAACTGTTTAAATTTTTCTAGTTTTGTGTGCAAGGAGATTCTGAATACTAGGTCCTCAGTCTGAAGTAGAATATATAAAATTGCTTACTGTATTTTTTTTCTCTGTATTACATTTATTTTTTTAATTTTTTACTATTTTAAATGCCACTTTATTAATGGGTTAAACAAGGCCATGATATTTACGAGGAAGTAGAATTTAGTTTAGAACAGCTCATCTTTAGCTTCTACTCTTGTATAAATTATGTGCAAAATAGTTTGCTCCATCACAGATTACCGATAGATATCATTCGCAACTGAACAGCAAAACTGAAAAATCAAAACAAACATTTCCTCAAGAAGGAGCATCACTATACCAGTTAAATTTATTAGCAAGTTAAAAGAAAAAAAATCCAAAATTCTTGACTAATCCATCTCTTTACTCATATTAGTACTACCCTGTTAATCGGCTTGTAATAATCACATGCAGTATTTGGATTATGACTTATTGTGGACAGGAAAACTTGCGATTTCCAAAATCTACTATGCAGCAAGCATCTGAGGAGTAAAAATAAAAACTACTTCTAGCTCATTTTTCCTGGTTCCAGTCTGCAAACATTAACAGACAACTATTAAGCCATTACAGCTAATCTGTCCCATCAGATATGAATAATTTATTTTTAATCCACTTGCTCGCACAGGCCCATTTTTGTAGGGTTCCATAGAGTACATCGACTTTGCTTTAGTTAAAATTCACTTTGTGGCATTACATAAAAAAATAAAAAAAATATATATATATATATATATATATATATATATATATATATAAATATATATATATATACTTGTTCAAGTGCTAACACATTGTTGATAAACTGCAGGGTGATTGTTTTTGTCAGTTAGGGAATGGAAGTATTCCTTTCCCTTACACTGACTGTTTGTTTGTGCTGCCTGTTTTGCTAAATCAGCACTCTGCGAGGTAAAGAGAATTTATCCATTTACTCACTGTTGTATGAACTATGAGTTGGTATCTATAATTAGCAAGGGTAGTACTGCTCCCAACACCGCAAAAGCAATATGTTAATCATCCACTGTCACTTTATCTTGGCCAAGGAATGTAAAAAAAAGGCTTTATTGCATATGTTTTTATTATGAAAAGGGCTACAATCTCCGTTCCATCTCACGTCACTAAAGTGGGATGAAATCCCTTGTTTCAGTGGTCTGGATTTCTGTCCTATATAGAATGCAGAACACGAGCAAATAGCCATAAAAATAAATCACTCACTATTGCAAGCAGTAGATTTCCTGATTTGAAAGGTTTTGGCCATATTAACTGAAGTAACGTATTTAGTTCTGCATACTTTTTACAACTGACAGAATTTTCACAAGGACAATTTACTCTTTGCTTCAGCACTATAAAAGCCTATATTCATTCTTAGGGAAAAAAAACTATAGTTTTCTCTTTAGAAACTATATTTCCAACACTTAAGTAATACAGTTTCAAAGCAGATTTTTTTTTTTAAATATACCAAATTTTTTTATAAAATATTTGCGTTACTAAAAATACTTGCATAAGTAGTCATAATTAAAAATGGAAATGTTATCGTCCATTGTGATATTAAAGTAAATCTCTGTTTCAAATTGAAGTCCACTTGTATCCATTTTTGTTTACCATTATATCCTCTGTCTCTAAATCTGTACAATATTTTTCAAAATCTGCAGAGGTACTACAAATTTTTTTAGTACAGATGTACTGGGACTTTGGTAGATTCTCATTCAAATGCTTGGACTGGCAACTATTAGCTGAAAGAATGTGTAAATAAACTTTTACTAGAAATCCCAAAGTTGTACTCAGTAAACCAACAATTTATTTTAACTTGTTTACTATTATTTAGATAATACATTCAATCGTATGTTATAATGACCTGTATGCCATGACTGTTGGATGAAACGAATTTTGAGATTACACAAATCACCCTTTCCAAATAAGCCAAATATCTTCATGAAAAAATGGCAGATTTCCATCTGATGAGTGTAAATTGGGTTGTTTGCAGACCCCTAAGTGGGCCCACATTCCAAAAAAAAAACAAAAACAAACAAAAAAAAAAAAACATAAAAGTGGTTAGTACATTATAGGGGTGAAAGTTGCATAAGTCTGTTTATAGTAGCTATAGTTATAGGAAAATAAATTGATCTTCTGCTCGTCCTAAGTAATTTGAGCTGAAAATCATTAAAATCCTCCATATATAAGCCTGACTGATATAGCCAATATTTTGGCAATTCTAATGCCTCCCTCATGTGGAATGTTGGTACAAAGAGATTGCACATCTAAAGTGCAGATACACATATCAATACTCAAGTGAATAATTTTCATCAACATAAGAAAGATAGTAAGTACTCTGAATTCAATAAAGACTTTAGGTTGTTTTCCAAAATGTTTGATAATGGCTAGATTAAATAAGCCTTGTCTAGCTACAACTGGTTGCCTACTAGATTTGCATAACATTTGAAGTATCTTGGAAAGTGCATAAAACGTTTGGGCCTTAGATGTATCGATCAGTAATTCCTTCATAACATGGTAAGACATTTCAATGTTGACAAATTCATTCAAGGTACTTGACTTTAGGTTGAAGACTTCGGATCTGAAACTCGAAAATGAAAATTTCAGGAGTCGGGAATTTCAAAGTTCATTAACGGGATCATTATGCAACTTCAAATATTTAATTTCATTTAACTAAGAATGAACCACTTCTCTGTACTTGGCAGAATTCTAAACAACTATGACACCCTCCTTTGTCTGCCGTAGAAATATCATTCCAAAGTAAAAAAAAAAAAAAGGCTAAAAATAGCTTCCTGGTCTTTATGCAAATCAACAATCGGTTATGAGAAGAATATCTTCAATAAAATAATGCAGGGTGACTAGTTCTTTTTGTGTTTTATTATATATATATATATATATATATATATATATATATATATATATATATATATATATATATATGATTGCATTCTATACTTTCAAACAGTGATATGAGCAAATCATATTTCCCTTGTTTTTCTGCCTTTTGGCTGCTCTGTATGTGAGATCATGAGGTCTGGAAATTTGCCCTTTCCCTGCTATTTTATCTGTTTAGTTTGTATATTTAGTTAGCAGAGGGGTGTGGTGGGGATGCAGGGGGCTGGTCACCCTGCAAAAATAGTTTGGGTTATTTTTGTAGTTTGATATTTTTTTAGATTGACTCTAAAAATATTGCTCCTTTTATATTCAGCATGTGGAGCATTCAATATTTGATGGCAGATGCATATGTAAAAAAAAAAAATAAATTGTGTATATATATATATATATATATATATATATATATTATGATTCTATAGGGAAAGACCGAATTCTATCTATCCCTATAGTGAAGCTCAACAGTCACTCAAAAGAAAGAAAAATATCTCAAAAGCAATCTATTTGCTACTGGGCTTCCAGATTATGAGATCTGAGACAGATGCATACATCACTAATTTCATATGGAGCAGCAATATCCATCTATGTGCTTCTTAGCTTCATATTTCCTGGTTACTTGTGATGCAGAAATATGCCTTTGTTCCTTTACATGTGTTGCAGTAGATGTAAAAAAAACATTCTGGGACTATGAAACAAGCAGCCATACACAGAAATGCTGTTACTGTTGAGCTATCCTTAGTCTCCCCTTTCCCCAATACAACTGTACAGTGTCCCAAAGTTTAACCACTTAAGAAAATTTACAATAATGACAGTTAACAAGAGTCTACGGGTTTTCCTCCAACTTGCACATAAGTATCATTCTGCTATTCTTAGCCAGGGAGAAATTGGTGACTGCAAACACATAGTTTGGTGGCAACACAGATTGTCACTACATAAGGATGCCTAATAAGATTCAAAACCACACTAAAGCATACTTTAACAAAGGCTCAACCTACCTACCAAATTGTCCTTTGCCTTCTAACCGGAGCTATCAGTTAAATTCTTCCCCACCTCCATGTTCTTACAGCAACACAACCATCCTTTTTCACCAGAGAGATATGTGATCAATATCCACATAACCCATCACTATGCTTTCCTCTAAAGCTGACAGCAGCTATGAGCATTCTTCTATGAAAAATGTTTGATTTTTTTTTTTAAACTTGGGCTAAAGCAAACAATAGGGAAAAGCCAGACCTAATCCTCCATTATTCATCTCTCAAAAACATTTCAACTAGCCTCTGAACTTCCCATTCTAGAAACCCATCATATAATCTTTAATGTCAAACAACTCTATCCCTTTTCTATAAACCACAAATTCCCTGGTTGTTAAGTGATCAGAATTTCTCTCTTCTTACAACCAAAACTCTGGGATGAAAAGAACCCTGAAGTCAGGAACAATGGAACTGTAGGTACCCGGCTTGTTCATGAGACATCAGTTATTACTGCTCTTATGTGTGAGCAACATGAAAAATTGTGATTTCCATCTAAAGATCAAGACTGAAGTATCTCAGGGATTCCTCCTTTCCGTGAGGTGCAGCCATTAGTTGGTATATGTGTGTGTATCCAATCATCCACAACCCCTTTTTCCCATTTTTACTCATGGGGTCTTCAACAGTGGCAATCATCTAGAGCCAAGGTTTGCACTGCTGGGTGGTTAGCCCTGCCACGGAAGTTCTTCCACACCACACACTTACACCTATGGCCAATTTAGTGTGTCCAATCCACCTACTACATGTGTGTGTGTGTGCATATATAAAGTTTTAGCGATATAAAAAAATGAGACCACAATAAATCATTTCAAAACTTTTCCCACCTTTGTGACTTATAACCTGTACAATTCAATTGAAAAACAAATAAATCTGTTAGGGGAATAAAAATAAAAAATAAACTGACAATAAGCTGGTTGCTTAAGTGTGCACACCCTTAATGTAATACTTTATTGAAGCACCTTTTGATTTAATTACAACATTCAGTCTTCTTGGGTATACACTTGCCATCAATTAAAGAGAGACTGATTAACCCCGAATAAAGTTCAGCTGTCCTAGTAGGATTTTCCTGACATTTACTCAGTTGCCTGCTACACCAAAAGCCATGGTTTGCAGAGAGCTTACAAAGCATCAAAGGGATCTCACTGTTGAAAGGTATCAGTCAGGAGAAGGGTACAACAAAAATTTCCACAGCATTGGAGATACCATGGAAGACAGTGCAGACAGTCATCAAAAAGTGGAGAAAATATGGGACAACAGTGACATTGCAAAGAACTGGACATCCCTCCAAAATTGATGAAAAGACAAGACGAAAACTGGTCAGGGAGGCTGCCAAGAGACATACAGCACCACTGAAGGAGCTGCAGGAATTTCTGGCAAGTACTGGTTGTGTACTACATGTGACGACAATCTCCCATATTCTCCATATGTCTGGGCTATAGGGTAGGACTGCAAGATGGAAGCCTTTTCTTACAAAGAAAAACATCCAGGCCCAGCTAAAATTTGCAAAACAATACATCAAGTCTCCCAAAAGCATGTGGGAAAATGCGTTATGGTCTGATGAGACCAAGGTTGAACTTTTTGGCCACAATTCCAAAAGGTACATTTGACGCAAAAACATTTCGCATCACCAAAAGAACACCATCCCCACTGTGAAGCATGGTGGTGGCAGTATCATGCTTTGGGGTTGCTTTTCTTCAGCTGGAACTGGGGCTTTAGTGAAGGTGGAGGGAATTATGAACAGTTCCAAATACCAGTCACTTTTGTCCCAAAACCTTCAGGCATCTGCTAGAAAGATGAAGAGGAATTTCTCCTTTCAGCACAACAATGACCCCAAGCATACATCCAAATCAACAAAAGAATGGCTTCACCAGAAGAAAATTAAAGTTTTGGAATGGCCCAGACCTAAATCCAATAGAAAATCTGTGGGGTGACCTGAAGAGAGCTCTGCACAAGAGATGCCCACGCAATCTGACAGATTTGGAGCACTTTTGCAAGGAAGAGTGGGCAAATATTGCCAAGTCAAGATGTGCTATGCTGATAGACTCCTACCCAAGAAGACTGAATGCTGTAATTATATCAAAAGGTGCTTCAACAAAGTATTAGTTTATGGGTGTGCACACTTATGCAACCAGCTTATTGCACATTTTTTATTTTTTATATTTTTTCCCCTAACAGATTTGTTTGTTTTTTCAGTTGAATTGTACAGGTTATAGGTCACAATAAAGGTGGGAAAAGTTTTGAAATGATTTATTGTGGTCTCATTTTTCACATCACAAAAACCTGGCATTTTAACAGGGGTGTGCATACTTTTTATATCCACTGTATATTAGTATGTGTGTGTATACATGTAGCAGGGCGCCCTGGGGTTGCAACCCCCCATTTTACAGGGTGCAGTGTACACTTTTTTTTTTTATTAATATTTCAAGTGTGGTTTGCATTTCATGGTTTCTGATATCATGATCACACTTAGAATCAATTACAAAACATTTGGGGGTTTCTATAGGAAGCACAAAACTGCAAATTAATTCTTATGCAGACACAATGCTACACCAAAACTCGGATGTTCATGTTCTTTCACAAACTCCATTAACTCAAGATCTTTCTTTGACCAACCCTGTCATACCCCTTTATTTTAATCTATTTCATTTTCTTCCAGTTTATTCTCCTTAGTAGTCCCAGCCCATGCCTATCTATCTCTAAATACATATCCACTTTACTACAATTACTGGTTCTTGTGCCTCCTCCTTTGACCCAATATATACATGTTGCCTTCAGGATCACGTATCATGAATTACATTGCTGACTGCCACAACATTAACAACTTCTGTTCTCACTAGATCCTGCTTATTCCAACATTGTTAAAGTTCTTCACAGTTGTGTTACAATATGTTTAGCTAGTTGTGCAAGCTAAACATTTCAAAATCTCTTCGTATCTTGTAATCTTTACTCGCGTACTATTCCCTTATTGTATGCATGTCCTCTGCATATTTGTCTGTAGTCCTACCATTTGTATATAGCCAGTACTAAAATTTCCTGCATTTATAAACTGTTCTATTTTACTTTTACTCTGCTCCTAGCCCAAGAAATAGCTTACTTGGGTTCTTTTTGGATCAGTCCATTGTACTAATCAACAAGCAGTGAATAAATAAAATTATGAATGTTTATGTATTGCTAAATACAAACACATTAATTTATGCATATCATTGTTGTGGCTTTTCAATACTACATTACTTTGTGTATTTATCCAATTGAAATTCTGTATTTACTGGTTTGCTGTTATGCATGGAATACTGTACTACATATTTCTTGTGTGTGCTGTGAGCCAAAGAATCAGAAATCCTGCCTTCCTAGGTCTCTAGTGTGCAACCACGCTGAGGTGCTGGTCTGTAATTTTTCTTCCTACTTAAATAACTCATGGTGCTACTTCAATATATGCTTACTGCAGCAACCCAACTAAAGAGAAACGCAAATCTATAATTATGGTAAATGGTGATTTTTAGACCAACGTATATTCATTCTATCATTAGCATGCAGAATATATCGGAGACTTTAGCGATCTGTAACAATTTTATACTCCAAGACTTGCACATGCAGGTCCTGGAATAGTGAGAATGAATGTGTGAAAATGGGCACTTGCATATACTAAGGCCATAACTGCTGCATCTAAGAGTGCTTCCTTTTCTGTGAGGTATGTTCATCTTGGAGTTAGTGTGTGTAAGCAACAGTGGTATAAGTGGATGCAGTCCCCCACAACAGCATTGTGTAGCAATTGTCAACATTAACTGTTAGTCTTCAGCTTTCCTGTTTCTTCTTTTTTCATAATCCAGGGACTTGTCACTAAGGGTCTTGGAGCCTGAGAATTTTCAAACAAAATAAATAAGAAGTTATGTACTTACCATAACGTTTCATGTGAGTTGTTACTCTCGCCTTCATTATTACTGATTGGTTCGGAGACGAACATCAGCTCCGATTCGGCCAAATAGCAAAGCTCGAGGTCTCTAACAGCTCAAGGCCAAGTCCTATCCCACAATGCACCAGTACATTCCCCAGATCTTGTTTGCTGCCAACTAGAGTAGAAACCTATCCCAGATTTCAAGGAAATCATACATCCAAGGTAAAAGGAAACTTCAAGAAAACCAAAACCAAACCAGGTAACCACAAGAGGATGCAGGAGTGGAAAAAACACAACAGATAAAAACGAAAGTTCCACTCTGGAGCCGATATACTACAACCCAAAAAAGTTTATTGATAAAAGTTCACAAAGTCCACAAAGGAGAAAGATATCCACAGTCAGTCAAACGCTTTCATCAAATGACTTCTTCAGAACCAAACCAAGTGATACCTCTCGTGCTTCCAGACATAGGAAGGGGGTAGGAGGGAGGGTCGTAATAATGAAGGCAAGAGTAACAACTCACATGGAACATTATGGTAAGTACATAACTTCTTAATGTGAAGTTGTTCAATCTCGCCTTCATTCTTACTGATGGGTAGTGTCCCCAGCACCACAATCTTGGGTGGCTCACGGGAGTACCTGTTTCAGGACAGCAGATCCAAATGAAGCTCTGTCCCTAGAAGCCTTGTCCACTTTGTAATGAGATATAAATATACATAGATTTGACCAGGTGGCAGCTGCACAAATAGAATCTATAGTCAACCTGGTCAAGAAGGCTGCAGAAGTAGAAACCGCCCTTGTAGAATGAGCCTTGACCTTGTTCTGTAACGCAATACCAGCTTTACTGTAGATAAATGAGATACAATCAGAGAGCCATTTCGATAGGGTAGGTTTGGACACAGGTGTACCTTTTCTTGAATCTGAGAAGAAGAAACAGCTGATCAGCCCTTTTGAGATATTTTGATCTGTCCAAATAAAATTGAAGTTGTCTATGCACATCAAGTTTGTGAAGCATATATTCCAACTGGTTTGAATGATTAGGAAAGAAGACGGGTAACTCAGTGGTCTGATTCAGTGTAAATTCAGAACATACCTTGGGTAGAAATGATGGATTCATCCTGAGGGAAAGCCTATTTTTATGAAATATTAGGTAGGGCGGTTTGATGGAAAGGGCTTGCAATTCTGAAATTCTACATGCCGATGTAATAGCCACCAAGAATATAGTCTTCCATGAAAAACTTCAGCTCACAAGAAGAGGCAGGTTCAAAGGGCGGACGAATAATTTTGGACAAGATTAGATTTAGGTTCCAGGGAGATAATGGGTGATCTGATCAGTGGTTTTAAGTGCATAGTACCTTTCAAAAAAGCCTTAGCCAGCTTATGAGACATGATACCATTTTCGGCTGCCCCTAAATGAAAATTAGAAATAGCAGTGAGTTGGACTTGAATGGTTGCTGCTGCAGCTCCTTCATTGAACAGTTTAGTTAGGAATTCCAGCATATCTGCTATAGACGCCTGGAAAGGGTCAATATTATTCTGTTGTGCCCAAATGGAAAACCTTTTTCACTTACTGAGGTAAAGTTTCCTAGTAGATGATTTGTGTGACGACAAAAGGATATGACGTGCTTCTTCTGATAGACTCTGGAACTAAGTCTGCTCCTATAAAGACTGTACACTGTGACGGCAATAAGGCAGACTTTTCTAAATTTATCGTAATGCCCAGCTGTAAATATAGATCCCTGGTAGTGTCCCTTGCCCGAATAAGCAGATGCCTGGTGGGGGCGGTAAGGAGCCAGTCATCCAAGTAAGGATGAATGCCTCAAGTGAGCCATGACCACTGCCATGCATTTGGTGAACACTCTGGGGGCTGTAGTGAGAACAAAGGGCAGTGCCCGAAACTGGAAATGGCTGGCTCCCAGCCGGAAGCGCAGATGATCCCTGGATGGCCTGGCCATTTTGATATGGTAGTACGCATCCGGTAGATCGATAGAGCACATCCAATCATCCTTCGCTAAAAATGGGAGAATGGACTGAAGCATGACCATCCGGAACTTCGTCTTCACCACATATTTGTTGAGCCTGCTGAGGTCCAGAATAAGTCTCCAGTCCCCTGTCTTCATTGTTACCAAAAAGAACCTTGAGTAAGCACCGGATCATTGCTGGTCTGCTGGGACTGGCTGGATGACTCTTTTTTGGAATAGTTTCTGGACCTCTATGAATGCTACATCCTGTACACTGGGTGGAACATCTGGGATTCCTTTTGTTGGTCTGGGATAAGAGTGAAAGGGGATGGAATATCCTCTGGATATAAAGTTTTGTACCCATCAGTCTTCGGAGATATTTAGCCAGGTGCCTAGATACAAAGACAAACGTCCCCAGACTGCCTCCAGAGCAGGACAGTTGGGCCTCCTTTCAGGAGCACTGATAGGGTTTCCCAAGGAACTGATCCTTGCCACCCTGGTTCTGCAGATCCCCTCTGCTACATGGGCATCTTCCACCACTGCCTCCCCCTCTGCCCCTGGAGGAGGCTTCACCTTGTGAGTTCGGAAAGGCTCCTCGGGTCTTACAGAACCACATCTTCCCACTCTGATGACCTTTGGGATAAGGTCTAGTAGGGGTAGAAAAACTTACTCCAATGGCAGATAGAGTCTTACCATCTCTTTTACTTTTCGTCCAAATAAGGAGGAACCATCGAAAGGGGCATTCACAAACGATGACTTATAGGGTTCCGCAAAAGAACATAAGTGCATCCAGGAATGTCTCCGCAGAGCACGAGGCGCATGGACGAGTTTACAATGGAATTGAGGGTAGCAAGCTGAGATGTCACCTTGTTCATAACCGAGTCGGCTACTGCACCCTGGAGAGTATCTCCACGCTCCTTCAGGAGATCTTTTTGTAGACGTGTGAAGTGGGTCAGGTAGTTCAATGACTGAAGTGCAAAGGTCGTAGAACTGAACATGCGCTTCCTGAATCTGTCCATTATCCTAGATTCTCTATTAGGAAGATGAACAGACGTAGAAGTCTCCTTTTTAGTGTCTTCCGCCATCACCATGGCATCAACAGGTATGCATCTAGATAAAAAGGCCTTGTCATGGGGTGCTGATATGTACTTGTTTGGCCTTCTAGGAACAGGCTCCATAGAATCTGGTGACTCCCACACCCTTCGAGATAAAAGATCCATTAACTCATTAAAGGGAGGAGATGCCCAAGAGGAGGAGGGTTGGGACCCAAAAGCCTTCAGGAGTACCAATTTATCCTCGGTAGTGTTTTGGGGCTGCCAGTTCCCCCTCTGCTTAAGGATCTCAGTGATATCCCCGAAGGAAATATCCTCAGAGGGGGACCTTGGGGACCCTTCCGATTCCTCCAAATCGGTGTCCGACGTGATGGATTCCTGAGGGGAATCTAGATGTCTCCTCTTACACAGCCTCTTCCGAGGGACCTCCTCAGTGGGAATCTCTGGGGAAGTCTTGGAAGAGCAGGCTTCCTCCAAGGAGGCATCCTGAGGCTCTGGTCCTTATGCTTACTGTGAACCTGTGGTAGCGGAGAAGAAGCAGGCACCTTTCGGGAGGAGGTGGCCATATCAGAGGTTGTGGAAGTCCTGGGAGACAAAGCCCTCCTCATTGCATTGAAGGCCCCATGGCTACAATGCAAGGAAGCACCCGGGTCCAAAGACACCGAGGACTCCTTCTGCACCAGAACTGCCGGCTCCGAGCCTGAGGTAGGAGCTGAACTCATCCGTGCCGATCCCCCAAGAGGAAGAGTCGGAACCGACGTATCAGTTCGACGCCCCACCCCCCGGAGCTAACAGGAGAGTGTCAGATCCCAGATTCCATCGCTGGAACAGAAGATATCAGAGTAGTCGGTACCGACAGCTCAGAGGTGAGTGTAGGCACCGACAGCTCCACCAACGACTGACTGGCCTCCTCCAGCTCTGAAGTCTCAGTGCGAGTCGGAAGAGGAGCAACAACAATAGGAGAGGACTTTGTCGGTTCCAAAGCTGCGAGAGTCGAAACCGACAAAATTTTTGCAAGCGCCGGGTTCTGTAGAAGTCTCTGCACCACTTGGTCCACATCTGAATTGGATAGTCTAGAAGCCCAAGAGGATACCACTGATGGAGCCGGTGATCCCAGGATCGGGGACTTCAAGGTAGGAGACACCGGTTCCAGAACTGGGGACCAGCCTTACCAGCAACCTGAACGGTCGGTTCCGATGACACTGGAGCTGAGACCGTAGCCTTCTTAGATGTCTTCGGGACTGAAGAGCCCTTTGGTGCCGAACCAGATGACAATGCAGGAAAAGATGACTTTGGTTGACTGGAAACAGAATCCAAATCCGACTGGAAGGCTGTTTTAATTAAGCCCCTTTCAACAAACTTACGCTTTCTCTAGGCTAAAACCCTGGAGCTAAAGCCATGGCAAATGGAGCAAACCTCCTGCAAGTGCACCTCCCCTAGACAGTACACGCATGTGGAATGACCATACATTATTGACATTTTTTGATTGCATTTGGGACACCATTTAAATCCCAATTTAACCTTCTCTGACATTCTGGTCCAAATAACAGCTAAGTCCAAGAACAAATATATCTATCTGCCTATTGGCTATAAAATATATTTATTATACGGCAGCAATACTACAACAAGAGCCTAACCGACTAACAGTATAAGCAAAAAGCCTCAAGTCTGAAAACAAAAACAGCCAAGAAAATGGCCAAAAGCCTAACCGGCTAAAGTGAAAGGTGCAAAAAACTGCAGCAAGACTAACCAGGCTGGGATAGAGCTATGTACTACCACAAAAGGCCAACGACCTTATCTAAAATAACAGGGCCACGCCCAAGTATCTTAACACACTAAGAAAAAAAACTTACCCAACTGGATACAAGTCCAAATGGACAACAAGCCAACACTTTTAGTACTACTAACCTAAACCACTATAACAGTGAGAAAAAAGGTAGAATTTTTTGAAATTTACACTTATCTATCCAAATAAACGGCCAAGAGCTGTAACGAACACCCAATCAGTTGCAGTGGCAAACTAGATCTGGGGAATGTAGTGGTGCATTGTGGGACAGGGCTTGGCCTTGAGCTGTTAGAGACCTTAAGCTTTGCTATTTGGCCGAATTGGAGCCAATGTTCGACTCCGAACCCATCAGTAAGAATAAAGGTGAGATTGAACAACTTCACATTAGTTATTTAACTAACTGCACATAGCAACAAACAGTAAAACGTATCTGTAGCAGTTTGGGAGGGAGGGAGGGAGGGAGTTATAGTACCTTTCAATAGTGTTCCCTTAGTGTCCTCTGTGCGTGTGTCTGCGAGCGCACACTCGTGCGCAAGTGTATGATACTGCACCCTATCCACTAAAGACACTGAAAGCAACAACAGTATTCATTTAGGTTAATCCTTCAATATGTTAATGATAGACTATTACTTCTCAACCTCACTTTCAGTTAATGTACTAACATCTTGAATGGTCGAGTTGCTTACATGCTTCTTATAGTATATCATCTTACTGTTCATTCACAGATTAATTTTTTAAGTGTGAACCCAAAAGTCTTAACAGCTGACCAGGGATGATTTTTATTTAATTTATTTATTTATTGACATTTGTTAACCGGGTTTATCCAACTGGGCTTGAGGCCCATTTTCAGTGAAGACCCGAGGAGAAAAGCTCCAGTAGTACATTTTTAAACAAGTACAATTTTAAACAATATTGATAAAATAGCAGTTATAGCAAAAAGATTCACATATGTTGGGTTACAGCCATAAAGTTAAAGTTGCATTAAAAAGAAGCTTAGTAACATACTTTTACATTGATATAGTTCAATAGGTCAACAATACATTTTCTTTTGTTTGTATAAAATTATGCAAATGCAAGTAGACACACTGGAGAGAGAGGTGTAATGAGGTACTAAGTATGGTCCTTTTGAGGGTACATAAGGGGAAGGAAGACTAGGTGGGGTCATGGCAAGGGCAGGTCCTGGAATTGAGAAAATAAGCTTTTAGTTCATTTTTAAAGTGTGAGGTGTGGGAGACTGAATGCAAGTCAAGGGGAAGCTTGTTCCAAGCATGGGCAAGGCAGTGTTTGTAGAGTAGTTTGCCTACTGACCTTTTGGGTGGTAGACATCAAGTAATTGTTGGTTAGAAGCACAGATGGTCCGGGATGGGATGTAGATGGAGACTAGGGAAGACAGAGATGGACAGGAGGAGGATTTATAAAGAATAGAGTGTAGCATATGAAATTGATAAGATAGCAGAAATGTTGGGGAAGTTCAAGCCATTGAAGAGAGTTTAAAACAATGCAGTGGCATAAGTTGTATGGGGAGTTAGTAATGAATCTGGCTATTTTATGCTAAGTCTGTTGGAGTTTGTTTAGAGTGGAGGCCTGGATATTGGTAAGAACTGGGGCAGCATATAAGAGGGAAGAGGAGTGCCTGGCCCAGGGTAAGTCTAGATTCAGGGGTTAGGAATATTTTGGTCCGATATAGCAGACTTAGTTTCTGGTTTGTTTTTTTATACACTGGAGTATGTGTAGGTTGAACTTTAGTTCATCGATAATGACCCTTAGGAGTTTTGTGTGGGTGTCAGGTTGGATAGCTGTATTGTTAGAAGACTTAACAAAAAAGATTTTGTGAAGAGAAAGAGAATGGGGGAGGAAAAGTAGGAGTTTGGTCTTTTTGGGATTTAGGATCAATAGATTGTGAGAGAGCCATTGTTCAGTGGATAGTAGGGCTTGTGGGTCAGGGAGTGTAGTTCAGAAATGTTATTTGAGATGGATATAAGTATAGAGTCGCCGGCATACTGAATAAGGGAGGATTTTTTGCATGAGGTGTAAAGATCATTGGTGAAGATGTTAAACAAAAGGGGTCCCAAGATGGAGTCTTGGGGAACACCAGTGGAGATGGGAAGGAAAGGTGAGGAGGATGAGAGCCATTTGACAGATTGTTCCCTGCCAGATAGGTAACTATTAAACCAGGCAAGTGCGGAGGGGGATAGGTGGAAATTTGCGAGTTTGGATAGTAGTAGAGGATGAGAGACAGTATCGAAGGCTTTGGAGAGATCTAGGAAGAGACAGGAAATGAGTTTATTGTTGTCTAGGGCCTCTGCAATGATATGAGTGAAGGAGAGGAGGGCAGTGGTGGTGGTGCTGTGGTGAGGGCAAAATCCATGTTGGGTACGGGTAAGTAAGTGGTGCGTGAGGAGGTGATTGAGAAGCTGCGAGTGAATACATTTTTCTAATATCTTGGAGGGGGGGGCAGAATGGCAATGGACTGGTAGTTTGAGGGGTCAGTGGAGTTTCCACCTTTATGAAGAGGGATAGTAAAGAAAGATTTCCAAAGGGTGGGTACAACTGATTCCGGAATAGATCAATTAATTAGTATAGATATAGGATAGGCAATTGAGTCAGCAGCAAGTTTGAGGAATGTAGGAGGTACATTGTCAGTGGAAGGAGAGCAAAGTTTTAGCTTGAGTAGTAGAGATTTGATTTAAGTAATGGGAACTGGCTCGAATGAAAACAGAGTTGTGTTAGTGGGACTTGGAGGGGTGGGTGTCAAAGTAGAGTTTGGCTTAGAGGTTACCAGATTTTGGATGGAAGAAATAAAGTGTTTATTCAGGAGTGTAGCTGTTTCCTGAGAGGAAGAGTTAGGGTATGGGGAGGGATTACAGGGCTTTCCAGGATAGAGGATGGTGTTGAGAGTTGACCAAAATTTGAGGATTGGATTTGTTGTTAAGCTGAGCAGAGCTATAGTATAACTTTTTGTTATTAGTTGTATGTTTTTTGCAAGGTTCCTCAGTTGCCTGTATTTTTGAAGAAGAGGTGGTTGTTTAGTTTTAGTCCAGGTTTTCCAAGCACTATCTCTTTGTTTCATAAGGGACCTAGTCTCCTTGGAGAGCCAGGGAGCATGATTTGATTTTACTCTGATCTTCCTAGAGGGAGCTAAGGAGTTTAGAGTACTCATGAAGATGCTATTGAAAGTGCTTACAGCATCGTTTAGGGGGAGGTGTTTTAGGATGGGCCAATCTATGTTGTGGAGAATGGAGTTAAATTGGGATGAATTGAATGTCGATAGTTTGCAACAGTCTTTGATAAGGTGGGGTTTAGGAATATGGGAGTAGTGTCTTAAGATGGTGGTAGGGAGATGATCACTGAGGAAGTCAGGTAAGGTGGTGGGATTGTGGTATTGGTGGGGGGAATTGGTAAGGATCCAGTCAATGATGGAGCTGGAGGTGGAATTTTTATGGAAGTGAGTGGGAGATGTTATAAGTTGGTGGAAGCCGTGTAGGTGGATACTGAGTTGGGGGGAGTCAGTTGTGAGTTTGGACCAATCAATGTTGACATCACCAAGGATAAGCGTCTCATATGGTATGTTGTGGGTGAACCAGGATAGGATGTTTTCAAGAATGGGCAGATTGTTACCAGGAGGAAGGTAGATAGACGCAATTGCAAGTTTTTTGTGGGGATTCAGATGGCAGTTAAGGGTGATGATTTCAGCTGGGAGGAAGTCAGGAATTGGGGAAGGGTAAGGTGAGAGGTTAAGGTTGTTTGAGTAGAGGATGGCCACGCCACCCCATTCTTTTACAGGTTTATCAGATTGGAAGATATTATAACCTGGTGGGAGTATTTCACTATTTGAGATTTGTGGCTTGAGCCAGGTTTCAGATAGGGAGAGAATGTGAGGGGTATTGAGAACTATCCATGAGTGCAGCCCAGTAACTATTTGTTAGACTCTGAATATTCAATGAGTAAATAGTTAAGTATTTGGATGGAGATGATTGTTGTAACTGAGGTTGGTGACTGTTAGAGGAGTAAGATGAGGGCAGTGTAGAGGTAGTTTTGGGGAGAGTGAGGGTGGGGAGAGAAGAAGAGGGGCCAGGGTTGGGATGGATATCTCCAGAACACAGTAGGCTTTTAGTGAGGAGAGAGTGTGTAGTAGATGCTAGATGGAGTTTGTACAGTTTAGACTTAGCTTTGTGGGAAGGTGTAAAAACCTGTATTATGGATAGTTTATATAGACTTGAGGAAGAGGTAGTAAAGAGATTAGGGGAGATAGTAAAAGATGAAGTAGTTGGATATATGTTGTATGAGTGAGAATCTGGTGAACAGAGGAGTGGGTCAGAGAGATTGGAGAGGTAAGAAGTGGAGATAGAGAGAATAAGGAGTGTGCAGAAGATATAAGAAAATAATACATGTTGGAATAAAATATGGTCAGACAGAGTAGGTAGAGACAGTGGTAAAGAGGAAGTGGTGTTGACAAGATTGACAGATTAGTAAGGTGGTTGTGGCAATAGGCAGGAAGTGGAATTGTAGTGGCTAGTGGGACAAGAAGGGGAGGGATAGGTAGGTATAAAGGTAATTGGAATGGGGGGGTAGGGTAGGGGAGTGAACGGAGTGGGGCTAGCACCCTTTTCAAGATGAAGTCAGAGAAAGAATCAGACAAAGACAGTGAAAAACTAGCTTGAGAGACAAGGATATAAAGTTTCTAAAGGTATAGTCACCAGAAATTAATAAAAAAGAATTAAAATATGAGCAGAAGTATGCTTACAAAAGGACACTGGCCTCAAACTACACAAGTAGATTTACTTGAAGCAAACCCAGTGCTGTATGGTTAAAATAAGCTACAATAGAGAGGAGCTTTGGGGGGAGGGGAGAGAGGTCTTACTAGCAGCTAAAAGCAGGGCAAAAAATAAAAAAAAATAATATGTAAGAGTCTGAAGACAGTAAAATAGGGCAGGTGCACTAACAAAGGCAGTTATGAGTGAGGCTAGAAATGAATTCAGGGAAGGGTAAAGTACAGAACAGGAGAATATACACAAACAGTATGAGGATAGTGGGTAACCACAGAGAAAGGATAGGAACTGCTAGTGTCTGCTTTTCGTGGCAACTAGCAAAAAAAAAAAAAAAAACACTAAGTTCCTATTGTGCTTATAAATTCCAGCATTAATTAAAATATTAGCTTAGCTTATGATGATTACAGATTCTCCAGTTTGTAGACATGTTCTAAATGTTCAGACCTGAAACTCATTTCATTGCTATCAGGTGGCAAATAAATCACATTTAAAAAAAAACAAGAAACCAAGTAGCATGATAAATCATTCACCAGTCAACAGACTTTTTTATTTCTTTTTGATTTTTCCATTTGGTTTCTTTAATTTTACAAATTCTTCTTAAATGGTTTAAATGTCAAGAGCAACCTGGCAGTGCAGGGCTACAAAACTTCAACACATTTAGATCAGCTACTACACAGAAAGGGACAAAAGGTGGAGATATCTCAATTTACATCAAAAACAATTGCATCTCAAGGCTGTTACAAGCAGCATACTCGTGTTTCCCCGTATACAACTCAGCATAAGCAAAATCAATTACCATATCTTTGCAACCTTTAAGTTTCTCTCTATGACCCAGGATACCCATACCACTTAAATGAACTTGAATCACCTTCCATTCAATCCAACTCCATAGTCATGGGGGACTTCAAATGCCCTCACACGACCTCAGTTGCAGGCACAGAGATTTCTGAATTTTGTCAACATGAATGCCCCGGACTAGCTGGTCTGTACGTCCAAAAGGGGTGCCAATCATCCTTGACTTAATCCTCATCAACATGGGAGAACCCTGCACCCCCCCCCCCAAGCATAACATCCTCATTTGTCAAGTCAGACTAAAAAGCTGTAATTCTTTCAAAATAAAAATAAAATCTGGGACACCAGGTAACCCTCGAACTTTAGGAAACTTGCACTGGAGTCATTTGTAACTTTTGATACACTGGCAACATTTCAAGCCTCCCACATTTAGGGAACATCACTACCCTTTACAATCATGTATACAGCTGCACAAAGGCAGTGGTACTGACCCAAAATAAAGTTATTTAAGAAAATGAAGAAAATCATGACCAAAAACAGGAAATGTAATGCCCAGGAAGGTAAATTCCCTCATTGAACTTAATCAACTCAAGTTGCTAATTAAGTCTACCAATGTCATATTTGAGGTAAAAGTAGCCTCCCAGACTAAGGACAACCATAAACCATTCTTTAGCTATGTCTGAAACCTCAAAGGCAATACACAACAATGTGCTGAACTAACTGTAAAAGCAAACAAATATAGCAAATCTACTGGCTGATAAATTCAGCTCCAATTTTACCCACTTTCTCCCCCACACACCTCTAAAGAAATAACAACTATAGCTCCACCAAATATCACTAGGAAACAATTACTCAATGCATTGTTCAAGGCCAAAAAAACTCCATTGATGGGGCATGATAATATCCCAGGATGCCTCCTTAATAACATGAAACATGACCTGTTGGGGCCACCAGAAGCACTATTCAATCATAGCCTCCAAACAGGCTTTGTAACAAGTGAATTGTGTACTGCAAACTTATCCCTCTGCAGAAGTTCAGGTCATCCACAGACCTGGGAAACTACCAACCCCTAAGCCTGAATAGTTTCCCATACAAGACCATGAAGAGAATAATTATGGACATGATAAACAATGGCATAGGAAACCTGCAGACACTGGAACCAACCCAGTTTGTTTTTGTCAGGGACAGGTCATGCCCATTCAACCTATTGGACTTGTTCATAATGGTCACCAAAGCAATGGGTAAGGGAAAAATGGTGTATACTGTATGTTCTTGCATATGCATTTTGAAAGCTCTCCCGGTTTCTCCTATATAATATAGGTTACAGCTACACCTGAGGGCATAAATTACTTCTTCTGTACCACATGTATAGGAATCTCTAGGGGTAAATTTGACACCATTAATTTTTGGAAAAGCTGCCACAACATGTCTACACACGGAGCACTTTTTACAAGCCATGGTACCTACTTTTTTATCCTTTACTCTAGGTCTAGGGTATATGACAGTTGCAGGTGGTACAAAACAATTATGTACCACCATATCACCCAAGTTTCTACTTCTTCTATAAGAAACTTTTATCTGATTTTTAACAAATATTTCAAATCTTTATCATTAATTATCATTTTCCAGTACTTAACTTCCCTAACCATAGTTTCTGTCAGAACATTAAAAGTTGTTACAAAATAAACTTCTCTATCATCCCTATAGAGTTTTCGGTCTTATTTTTATTTTTAGCTCTTCTTCTTTCACAATTATTTCCATTTGCTTCACCTTTCTTCAAGGCACTATTATGCCTACTTATTATTCCATATCTCTATTCGTTTACATTTTTCTTGGATTCTTCCACTGTTAGTTTATTATACCCACTCTTTATAAACATATTTTCTGTTTTAAGTAGTTCACCCTCAAAAACATCTGAGCTACATAATCTGTTAAGTCTTAAAAACTCATTATATGGCAATACAGATATCAGATGGTCTGGGTGACAACTTGTGCCATACAGAAATACTTTATTCTGGCTGAATTTCCTATGCACTGTTGTTTCTAAGCCATTAATATCAATATCTAGAAACGTAACTTTCTTATCCATTTGTATACCATCAAATTTAAAGCCAAACACATTATTATGTAGGTCATCTATAAAAGGTTGAACCTCATCCTTATTTCCATTACATAAGAATATCAGGTCATCTATAAACCTAAAATAGTGGACTACTCGATTTTTATAGATTGAATGTGTGTATATATATATTCCATTTCAAACTTTGCCATCACAATGTTTGCATACATGGGGGCAAAAGCTGCCCCCATTGCAGTACCTTGCAACTGATGGTAAATTTCACTATTAAACAGAAAAAAAATAATTTTTTAAACAGAAATCTGTTAATTCTATTATGAAGTGGGTCAGTGGAGAATCACCCAAGAAATATCTTAATGCTTCAATGCCATTATTATGCTTTATGTTAGTATACAGGCTCTTAACATCTAGGCAAAGCCAATACATGTTATCATTCCAAAGTTCTTTTCTGATTTTGCACAGAAAATCTTGGCTGTCCTTTATAAAGGAAGGTAAAGCAAACACATAAGGTTTTAGATCATGTAACAAAATACATATGTTCTTTAAAAAATATTTATCAGCTGACACTATTGGTCTACCACTCAGATTTACTAACCCTTTATGTGTCTTTGGTAGACAGCAAAACTCTGCAATACATGTTTTCTGTACAATTTCTTTAAAAATCATTCTTAAAATATCCTAGGCGTAAACCTTTCTGAATCAAAACTTCATATTCTGTTATAGCTTTTTCATATTGTTTTACATTACATTTTTCATATACTTTTTCATCCCTCAAATGAGCAGAGCACATTTCAACATATTACACATGATTTAGTATTACTACTTGATTTCCTTTGTCAGATCTTTTAACTACTACATTTCTATCAGCACACAATGCTTTAAAAGCCATCCATGCACTTTTAGTCAGGTTGTAAGATACATTTTGTTTTTCATTTTCAAAATCTGTACATAACATTTCAGCAACAAAATTTAATGTCATAATAAAACTTTGTATATTAATATTTACAAAAGGTGGAATAAACTTTGATTTAACCCCTATAGCTTCAGTATTTAAATTACTATAGGCATTATACTGTGGTATTTATAAATTAAGCATAAACCCCTACATCACTTGCTGGACAGCCATCTGGCTTACAGATAGGACACAAAGTCAGAAAAGGTGAGTTTCTAAAAGGCTAGTCAATAGCAGAGTCCCCCATGGCTCAGTGTTGAGGCAACTCCTTTTGACAGCAACTTTTCTAAAGTCAAGATCAAACTCAAAGACCTCTGTCTGACATAGTTTGCAGATAATTGCAAACTAGGAGCAGAATTCCCCAAAAAGACAACCCCCCCCCCTCCAAGAAGGCCTAACACAGACTAATAACTAGTGCCAGAGTCCTGGTTAAATGCAATGCCAAAAAATGCATAAAAGTATCTTAAAGAAAGACAACCACCTCTGGAAATTACTTACAATGACAATACACCCGTAAGAACTGACCCTGCGGTAAGGGATTTGGGAATGCACGTACACAGTGATTTGGCCTTTGACCATCATATGTCTACTGTATGTGAAACTCATTCTACACTGAGCAACTTACAGGCAAGGGTGTGACATCTAGTTCTAGTTCTAAAGATGTCATAGTTCTGTTGTACTCAGTTCTCATTAGACCAATCATCGACTACAGTACCCCTTCGGTATGTACCTGAACAGGCATATGCAACAACTGGAGTGCTCACAAAGGTACCTCACAGAAAAATTACATGATGTAGACATTTCCTGCATGGGCCACCTCAAAGCCTTATCCATTTACTCCCTTTCCTTCAGATGTCTTAGAAGTGATATATGCTTGGCTTTCAAAGCATCCTCTGATGTAACTCTTATGGGCCTGTTGCACATCCACAATACGAATGGAATTACAAAGACCTGATCTAGGGACCTAAACCTTGTCTGCAACATAAATAAGACATGCTAGAGGGATAAGTATGTGTGTCACAAACTAACCCTTCTCTGAACAGACTTCCCATCCTTGTGAAGCAGCGTTCCTCCCTGCACTATTCAAGTACAGCTTGGATCAGTGTGTTTGGGGAATTGTACATTTACCCCTTGTCTGCCACTTATGTCCCTATTAGAAAGGGGGAGTTTGTAAATCCTCACCCATAGCCAAGCTATACTCCTGATAAAATGAGGGGTATCAAAACCTGTGAAATATATTTGGGAAGCATAGCTAGGCTTAAAAAAGGCTCTTTAGGGTCACTAGCATAATAACTGCCCATGACTCTATCTTACAACATAAAAACATAGCAATGGATGATTTACAAGAAAGCCTGAAGTACAGTCTGACAACTTGTTTTTTTTTTTCCAATGACCCTCTCAGTATCTCTTTTTCTTGATTTCTGTGCTCAGGTCACTAAGCTGCTCTGTACACAGCAGGCCATCCCCTCCACTGGTAGAAAGGTCATGCCATCTTCAAGATCTCTAGTTCCTGAGCTTACTGAACATGAAACAATAAGATCTGCAATCAAAGAAACAAGATATATTACAATAAACTTTTAATAATCACAAACTTTGACCTTCTGCTACATGCATTAGAGAAGACTGTTCATCCATAATGGATGAAAGCTGGGTAAAGTATACCCGCTGCTAGGGACCTTCTTAAAGGCTGACTTTTTTGGTGAATAATCCCATCATCTTTATATTTTACTGATAACCATATAGCTGTAATGCAGAATGTCCATCATGGACATGTTCCTGAAGCACTGGATGTAGCCATATCCCTAAAACAAATTCTTTTGACAACATTCACTAATGGATGGCTAGCAGACTGATGGCAAAAGACAGTATTGCTGGCAACCCATATGGAGAGGGACAGACTGGTATCTGCAGTATCCTACTTTAAATTACAATTGTTTAAAGGCAGACGGAGAAAAATAGCCTTTCCAGTCTGCCTTTACTTGCATTACCATTCTACCATCGTTTCATTCCCCTCATTTATTCTCCACCAGTTCCATTCCTTCTGAATTTTTTTGTGGATTCCCTCTCCATTCCATGGCTCAACAGCCCTCTCTGTCAAAAAGTGCTTCCACATATCCAGGAATAAAGTACAGTTGTGTACACTTACCATAAATGTAGATATGTTCGAGTGTATTCATTGTTGCAGTCATCACCTGTGGGTTATCCCTGCTGTGGTAGCCCTCGGCCGGCCTGAATACCAGAGTCAATGTTTTTCTGCATCAGCTGCAGTCACCTGTAGACTGACGTCAGATCGTCAGTGCTATAAAGCAAGGCAGATGAAACCATTACATCAGTTTTTCTTGCCCTAACCAGTCAGAAGCCGCAGGAAATATAGCAAAGTGGTCCTGGTGGTTAACAACCACCCCAAGAAGCTTATATCTCCCTAATGAAAGAGAATATAAGGGGGCAGGAGGGAGGGAAACCAAGACTGCAACAATGAATACACTCGAACATCTACATTTATGGTAAGTGTACACAACTGTACTACGTTCTCAGTGTTTCACTGTTACAGTCATCACCTGTGGGAGGATTACCAAAGCTGAGGAGAGGGGTGGAAAGATTAGATAGAGACCTAGGCATGGGTAAGCAAGCCCTGCAGAACTGCAGAGGCAAACCCTGCACTAGCCTTGGAAAAAAGAGGAAGGTGGTAACAGGTTCATAGGTAGGTGCTAGGCTATCAGCCCTGGGGCCTATATAAGCCTAGCCAAAAAAGTTCTCTGGCTTTTGCCACCCAAGAAAGATATTTTTCTGCGCCCCTGTCTAGCAGAGCCACAGAAGTAATCCCCGGGGTTAATTTCCTATTTCCCATCCAATTGTCGAGATTCTTCTTAAAGAGGCCTAATGAGGAGCTTTGCTTGACGTGAATGGATAGTCTGTTCCAGAGTATGGGAAGTCTTTGGGACAGGAATCTATCCCTCCAGCATGTTCTGTTTATTGTGGTGGCAAGGTTTAGGTCCCTGGAGCATCTGGCTCGGAGGGATTGGGGTTTAAGTGTAGCATGTCCAACAGATCTGGGTTTGACATGGCTTTGTGTGTTAGGCAGAAGTCGCATCTGAGTAGGCGATAAGTGACAGAGTAGAGCTGGAGTTTTTTGGGACGGTCTGCGTATGGCATCTCTTTGAGGCTGGTAATCCTCTTAGTGAGGTATTTCTGTGGCCTTTCTAGTTGTTGTAGATGTCTTGCAAAGCACATGCCAAACGGGGAGTTGCACTCTATAATGGGTCTGATGAGGAATGAGTAGAAAGGAACAATGACCTCTTTTTTCTGGAGGTGAACCCCTTTGTGATGAGGTGTGCCACGTAGAAGGCCTTCCTGACTACTGTGGTGATGTGATTATCAAAGGTGAGACTACTGTCCACCTGTGTCCCGAGGTCTCTTATCACACTTTCGGTGTTTAGTATGCTACCGCCTATGTGGTAGCTCATGGGTACAGTGTTTTTCCCAAAGGGGATGACAATACACTTCTTGGCATTGAGCTTGAGGCCATGACTTTGACCCCAAGCATCAGTCCCAGTGAGGCCTCTTTGTAGAATGTCCACATCATTAGGCGATTTTATTATGGTACCTAGTTTGCAGTCGTTTGCGAACTTCATTAGCCAAAGACCTGCTGTATTAGCCTGGACCTCTGAGAAGTAGATGCCAAACAGGAGAGTACCCAAGACCGAGCCCTGTGGTACTCCACTTGTCACTGGTCTGAAGTTGGATTTGGAGTCAGTCTAGTCTAGTGAGTTTATCTATAATTCCAGAGTGGTGGATTGTGTCAATAGCCTTGGCGAGGTCAAGATAGGCTGTGTGTACCACCTTACCCTCATCCATGGCTCTGGTGACTACTTCAAAGAAGTCAATCAGGTTTAGAAGACATGACCTACCTTTTACAATCCCAAACAGAATGGGGTCCAGTTTGGAGGTTACCTCTGCCCTTGTTTATAAGCTCCAAGATGATATGTTCCATGGCCTTGCAGACCAGGCTCGTCAGGCTAATGGGGCGGTAGTTCCCAGGGTCCGTGGTGGCACCCCCTTTGTGGAGTGGGATAACCGTAGCTGTGCGCCATTCAGTAGGCACAAAGCCTGAAGTGAGGCTATGATTGAACATGGTTCTTAGGTGGGGTGCCAGTTCATTCTGTAGTTCATGCAGAACACAGCCTGGGATGTTGTCAGGTCCCATGGATGCTGTGTTCTTGGCTTTGGAGAGTGCAGTCTTTACTTGTGCAGCCATGACTACAGGGGCTTTGCATTCATCCAGTATAGTGATAGGCCCTTTGAGGGATGGGGGGGGGGTGAAGTTTGCACTGAACCTATCTGCCAGGATGTTGGCAATATCAGTTGGTTCTGTATATCTAGTGGCATTGTGCTGTAGCTCAGAGCAGATCTGAGTGTCACCACTAAGATTCTTGACATAGCTGTAGAAAGCTTTGTGGTTGTCTTTAGAATCAGTGGCAATTTTATTTTCGTAACTAGCTTTGGAGGATTTTACGAGGGATCTCAGCTTCTTACTGAGGCTGACCAGGGAGTTCTTGCAATCAGGGGATTTTACTCTTTCTTCCTTCTGCTGTAGAATTTATGGCAGGGGACCACCAGATTGGCCTCCATTTTTTTGGACGATAGCATCTTGGTTCTGTTGGGGATGGCACAATCCATGCACTTGTGTATGTGCTTATATAGTTCATTTGCATAGGATTCAGCAGTCGTACCTCTAGTTTCCGTCTGTATGTGCATTGTGAAGCTTGCCACTTCTGTCTTCAGAAGCATGAAGTTGGCTTTGGAGAAGTTTTTTACGGTGGTTTCCTTAATGGGGGTGGGGGCAGGATATTGATGTCTAGGGTGATTAGCTTGTGGTCGACGCTGACCAGCGAAGAGTTGACCTCTGGCATGGAACATTGTTTGCCCATATTGGTAATGACCAGGTCCGGGATACTGTTGTCCCTAGTGGGGGTATGGATAAGCTGATCCAGGGTGTTGGAATTTATAAATTCCAGAAAGCGTTGAGCAAATGAGTTAATACATGAGCAGTTTTCCCAATTGATAGTGGGGTAGTTGAAATCGCCCATTATTAGGGTATTGGGCTGTACCTTAATATTACCCTGGGTATCAATAAATGTGGAGTGGGCATCCTGGGGCATGGCAGGGGATCTGTAACAAGCTACAACCTGGATTACAGTCTTGCCCGGTGTTAGTTGCACTTGGATAATTTCGGATGCATTATGTTGCGCAACTAGCCTGGAGGTGTGGATATCCTTAAGGAATATGGACACGCCTCCTCCTTTAGTGTTTCGGTCCAGGTTACATGGCCGAAAGGTGTGGTACGAGTTGTAGCCTGGTAATGCAGGGGTGCTCTCTGGAGCCTTGAACCAGGTCTCCATCACTGCACAGATTTCGATGTTCTCCATTTTAAGGAGTGCCTCAAGTGAGTGCATTTTGAGGTTTAGACTTATAGCATTGAGTAGCATTACCCTCAGATTTTGCCTGCTTATACCTGCTGCATTGTTGACTTTGTCATTTAAACCTTGCCTAAAAAAAGACACTATAGGAGTGGCAAGAGCCTTAGCCAGTATCCGGAATCCCAGTAGCGACAAGTGCAGGCCATCTCTGGCAAAGTATCGTGGTCCGTCGATCATGTTGTCCCAAGCAGACAGACACTGGATCCCCTTAGAATGACACCAGAAGCTTAGACAAATGTTGAAGTCAATCATGTTGTCCTTGTATTGTGGTATCCTTCTGGGCGATGGCAGGATACTACTTAAGGCTAGGGTCATACCTACCTGGGCTACGTTATTCGAGAGCTCCTCCATGTCTCTTTTCATGTAGTCCAGGGAGGTACGTCTCAGGTCATTCACACCAACATGGACAATGACAAAGTCATATTTGTACTTGTGGAGTGACCTGAGTGCTTGCATTATGTGCCGTATCCTGGCACCCGACAGGCACTTGACAGTAACTTTCTCCTCGTTTAGCCTGGTGAGTGGGACATCAGTGTGCCTGACTAGTGTGTTGGGTATGTTGTTTTGCCTTATGGGCTGAGATTGAGTGGCACACTGATTTTGTGGGCTATGTGTCATTTGGGTAGTGTTGGGGGGAGGGGGTTGCTTGAATTTCAGCTTTGGAGATTTCTGTTGTTTGGGCAGATTTTTATTGACGGCCTCCACAAACGTAGGTGTGTGTTTTGTGTTACTATGTGTGGGTTTAGGCGGTATAGGTTTTGATGGACTATGTGCCGAGTGTGGTGTAGTGTAGGTGTTTACCTTCTCCTCTTGACTGTCTAAGTACAGTCCTGGCTGGAGAGAGCTTGGATTCCAGTTTGGCTATATAAGTGCATCTCTCACAGGTTGCAGTGCTGGGTGGTAGGAGGAGAGGGTTGTCAGTGTACATGAGGCAATGGCTACATTGCCCCAAGATGCCCAGATTCATTAGGTGGACAGGGGAAAATACCGGGAGCTGACCCTTAGACATGTCTGGATAGGTGCTTATTAATTTAAGTACTAAAAAATGTTTTCCTCCTAACAAGTGAAGAAAGTTGAGTGCTGCAGTAATTTGTAGTTTATTTAGTGCTTGCAATGAGTTTTAAACAAGTGCTGAGCACAAGGAAACAGTTCCGAGTGCTAAAACTAGAAAAGTGGCTAGTTGTAAGGGAAAATTAGAAGAGCAGACTTTCTGGCACCAGGAATATAGTTTAATCCTAGTTAAACAGTGTTTTGTAAAGGTGTGGACCGAGGTCCAGTTGACAGCTTCCAAGATCTCCCTGGTGGGAACTCCTCTGAGGAATGCAGTGGGAGTGGAGGCTGTCCTAGTGGAATGGGTACAAATAGACTTAGGCAGAGTTTTCCCATGAAATCTGTAGCAGAAATGGATACAGTGTGATATTCATTTGGAAATAGTCTGCTTGGAAATGGGCTTCCCCTCTGCCCCTTGGGCAAAACTGACAAGTAGCTGGTCCATTTTTCTGAAGGATTACGGTTGAGGCAGTATCTGAGCTGTCTGTGTACATCTAGAGAGTGCAAAATTCTTTCCCCTTTGTTTTGAGGGTTGGGGAAGATGGGCAGATGAATGGCCTGATTGAGAGTCACATTAGATACCAACTTGGGCATAAAGGAGGAGTTAGTCCTAATGGAAACCCTGTCTGCATGGAAAATTATGAAGGGATCAATGCTCATTAGTGCCTGAAGTTCAGAAACCCTTCTGGCTGGGGTGATAGCTAGCAAAAAAGCAGTCTTCCAAGAGAGGTATTTCAGTTCTGCTGAAGCAGCAGGTTGGAAGGGTGTTAAGGGTAGTTTTTCCAAAACATAATTTAGGTCCCAGGCTGGTGTGGGAGGCCTTCTGTGAGGTCTGATATTAGAAGCCCCTCTGAGGAATTGTTTAATCAAAGGATGAGAGAACAGGGGCTGGTCTGTATTAAAATGAAATGAAACGGCTGAGGCGTGGATTTTAACAGAAGAGAAGGAGAGGTCACTATTGAGTAATTCCGCTAGATAGTCCAGGATAAGAGGAACAGAAGGTTGTGAGGAACTGGCCCCTCTGGACTGGCTCCAGGTGCAAAATCTTTTCCATTTCCCTGCATAAGATTTTCTGGTGCTGGGCCTTCTGGGCTCTGTGATAATGTCTAGGACCTGCTTGCTTAGCAGAAGCCCCTTGCTTACCTTGGGAGTATCAACCATGCTGACAGTTTGAGAGTCTGATAGTTTGAGAGTATGCAAGTCTGGGTGCAGCACCCCCCCCCTCCGCTTGAATCAAGAGGTATGGGATCTGGGGAAGCTGCCTTGGAGGCTGAGATGTCAGGCTGCGCAGCAAGGGGTACCAGTGCTGTCTGGGCCAACCTGGAGCAATGAGGATGGCCTTGGGTCCCTCCTCTCTTATCTCGATGAGTACCTTGGGAATAAGAGGCAGAGGGGGAAATGCGTACATGAAGAGGGAGTTCCAGGGGAAGGTCAAGGCATCCACCTTCCATGCTAGGTGGTGATACTCCCTGGTACAGAATTTATTTAGATGTGAAACAAAGAGATCCACCTCAGGATTTCCCCACACTTGAGTGACTTACAAAAAGATTTTTTTGTGGAGCTGCCATTCATGGGGGTCCAGTAATTGTCTGCTTAAGTGGTCTGCCAGGGTGTTGTTGATCCCTGGTAGGGATTGGGCTATTAGGTGTAATCCCACTGAGAAGGCAGTCAGCCAGAGGTTCATGGCTAGCCTGCACAGAGTGTAAGATTGTGCCCCTCCCTACTTGTTGATATACCACATTACTGTGGTGTTGTGTGTTTTGATAAGGAGAACCCCTGGCCTGAGATGGGGCTGGAAGGATGTCAGGGCCTTTTGCACTGCTATAATTTCTTTCTGGTTGACATGTAAGGGAAGATGTTGGGCATCCCGAAGACCTTGGGAGCACCTGCATGTTAGGTGGCACCCCAAGCAATGTCTGAGGTGCCGGTGGTGATGGTCTTCCCGGTACGGCAGATAATGAAGTGGAGAACCTGGTTCTTGGCACAGACCCCTGCTCACCAGAGAAACTCGGCCCTTATACAGGGGATCGGAGGGAGAGAGGTCTCTAGAGGTTGTGAGTGTTGACACCAAAGGTTCATTAGATACCACTGAAGTTTCCTCATGTGAAGCCTGGCCAGAGGAATTAGAAGGATGCAGGATGCCATGTACCCCACGGCTAGCAAGAACTTCCTCGCTGTGAGGTGACTTTTGGATGCCAGCTGGGTAAAGTAGGGAGGCAGGAAGCTCTGCTTTTCTGGGGATAGGAAGGCCATTTGGGATGCTGTGTCCAGCACTGCTCCCAGGAAAATGATCCTCCTGGAGGGTGTTTGCTTTGATTTAATCTCATTGATGGTGCACCCCAAGGAAGTTAGGAGGGCTTTGACAAAGTGGAGGTCTTGGAGCAGGTTTCTTTGCACTCTGCCTGAATGAGGCAGTCATCCAGTTAAGTGTAAATCTGTATATTTCTCTGTCTGCAAAATGCTAAGGCTGGGGCCAAACATTTGGTGAAAACCCTGGGAGCAGTAGATAAGCTAAAGGGAAGAGCAGAGAATCGAAAGTGCTGTGAGCCTGCTCTGAAATGCAGGAATTTTCTGCAGGACTCCCTTATAGGGATGTGGAGGTAGGTATCTTTTAGGTCCAGGGTCACTAACCAGGCAGTCGCTGCTGCAAGGTTAGCATTTTGAATTTGGGGACCACCAGGGAGGTGTTCAGAATGGTAAGATCCAGGATGGGGCACCAAGTGCCCTCCTTTCTGGGAACAAGGAATAGCCTGGAATAAAAGCCTTTGCCTGTTTGATCTGTGGGAACAGGTTCTACTGCCCCCTGGAATATGAGAGTTTGGTTTTGTTTTAATGCCTCTGCCCACAAGTCTGGGTACCCTCTGGGAATAGGGAGTTCATTGAAAGTGAATTTGTATCCCTGCAAAATGATCTTTAAGAGCCATTGGTTCTTTGTTACAGACAGCCAATTTTCTTTGCAGAGGGACAGCCTTCCTCCGAGTTTTGGTGGAAAAAAGGAGGGCACAGGGGGGAGTGGGAGGCATTGAGAGTTTTTCCATAGAGGGATGGCTAAGAACTCCCTGCTTTAGAGGTGGAAGTGGTCCACTGTTTGGTTATTTGTTGTCCCTGGGATAGAGACCTGAGTGGACTGTCTCTGCAGGGCTTAGCTTGCCCCTGTCTGCTAGGGGCAGGAAAGGACCAGTGCTTAGAGAGAAAATTCCTGCTGAATCTAGGAGGTTGAACCTGAAAGAAAACTTTTACTGTTTGCACAGATTTTGCTTTGTCTTCCATCTTTTTAAGCACCTCTTCTGCTTTTTCTCCAAACAAGCGGTCTTTACCCAAAGGTGCATCAATTAAGTTAGACTAGGCATGATCAGGTAGAGGTTGTTCCTTCAACCATGCATTTCTCCTAATGACAGATCCAGACACTGCTGCCCTGCTAGATGCTTCTAGTGTGTCACATCCACAGTGTAAATAGTGCTTTGCCACTTGACAAGTAGAGTGCAATAAATTTGTTAACTCCTTAGAATTGGCACAGTCGAGAAAGGTAGAAATCTTTTGCTTTAATAGTTTCAAGGTGCGCTGTTGATATTTTAACATATGGAACTGACAGTTGAGAGCTCTGATAGTGAAGGTTGCAGAGTTGTAAACTTTTTTACCTCATCTGTCCAGAGCTCTGGCATCCTTATGAGAAAGTGTAGGATTCTTTGCAGAACTAGCCCTGGCTCCTTTAGGTCCCTGTGTAATGACCTCCGGGTCTGTAGCAGGATTTCTGTACAGGTATTTGTGAGAATCTGGTACTCTGTAATACCTATCTGGTTTACTGGGAGCAGGTGGGACGGTGTCAGGGGCTAAACTGGATTCATGGAAAACATCATCCACCACTTCTAAAATGGGGGGGGATGGCCAATACTGAGGGAAATCCTGAAATTCCCATTGGAAATGTTCTCTGAGGGTGTGGAGGGTTTCCCCAAAGGAGAGGTCTTCTGGTGGGGAGGCAGAAGGGATGGATTCCTCTGCATCTGAATCCTTATAAGCAGTCAGAGGTTGTTGTTCCTCTTCAAAATCTGAATAATCAGATTCCTCAGAATCTTGCTCTGTCAATAGTTCAGGAGAAGGGTGTATTTTCCTTTTAGAAGTTGTGACTTGACTGCCCCTGATAAGGGAAATAAGATCCTCCACTATCTTAAGCATTTGGGCCTGGGGTGGAGGGGCAGGAGTGAGATGGTGGCTAGAGGTAGATTTTCTGGGAGTGGCCTAGATTCTAGGCCTAAGGGTATTCATCTCTGAGAGAAATGGTGGTCAGGTGTGAAGACATTGGTTTCCGACTAGAATCGGTAGTACGAAAGAACTCCTCGGAAGCCGGTGCCTGCATCACAGTTCCGGACCCAACCGAGGCATAGACAACCAAAGATTCTGAAGACGAAAAAGACTTCTGCGGCATAACGGACTCCAAAAGGGTCCTGGTAGAGGCCTGCATAGCTATCACATTGGGCATCAGGGGCTGCAAAAGCACCTCACTGAAATCCAGAGAACTGACTACCTGCTTAGTGGAAGAGTCATTGGAAGGCTTAGCCTTGTGTGGTCTGTCTCGATCATTATCCTTACGTTTTTTCGGAGGCTCTATGGATTGTTGGCTGACAGATGCCATTTGTGAAGATGGAGTGCGAAAATAACGGTCCACAAAAAGAGCTCTACGATGAATGGTTCTCTTGTTAAAGATGGCATAGAGCCAGCAACGGGCGATGTCGTGGTCTAGGCCTAAACAAGGGACGCAGTATGAATGGAAGTCTCGGTGTGGGATCTGCTTTCCACAGGTGAGAGAATTGTTAACTTTTTCGGACATCGGTTAGTGAAAGAAAAAGAGATCCCCAACGGGGTACTTAGCTTTAGACGTTTTCAGCTGTGATCCGAGCTCTGGTAACGACCGACCAGCACACTTGCAAACTACTTCTGCTACGTGCTACATGGCAAGAAAGACTGATGTAGTGGTGTCAGCTGCCTTGCTTTATAGTACTGATGACCTGATGTTAAGTCTACAGGCGACTTCAGCTGATGCAGAAAAACATTGATTCCAGTATTTGGGCTGGCCGAGGGCTACCACAGGTGATGACTGCAACAGTGAAACACGAAGAACATCTGCTCCCTACCCCTTGCTGCCAGTGTTCCTTTTCCATGTACTTCCTCCTCATCATCATACACACCTCTTTACACCTCATAAGCAAGATCTTGTACACCCATTTCATGCCCTCCTTGTCTGTTTTGGTCTTTAGTGAGAAGTACTCCAGCTCCACTAGTCTCTGGTCATAACATTCTCCTCCATCCCACATGTACTTCTGGTGGATTTCCTCTTGCCTCACGCCAGTAACTTAAAATCCAACGGTTTGTATGGCCTTTAGGAATGCATGTTGCACTTTATATACAACTTGATGAGAGTCTGGAAGAACAGAAGCATTACTTCTGGGTGCATCCAATTGAGAATAAACTCCAGCATTCATTCAACTTCTGCCATAGCACCCTCATTTAAGTCTTGGTTGTCTAATCCAAAATCCTGGTGTGCTGATGATTCCTGCTCTCTTGCTATACATTCTACTCCCCCAAATGATAAATCTTACAAAGGTTTTAGTTACTCAAGTGCAGTACTATGCAGCTGTCTGCTCATAGCCTGAAGAGCCCATCTTTCTAGTCAGTCAGCCTCAATAAGCCTTATCTTATTCCCCCAAGCTTTCAACTCTAGTGTTGTACACAGACTCAGTGAACAGCGTAAGCCTACTCTCTCTCTCTCCTTCTGCAGATGTTACTGAAAAACAGCAAACCAACAGACAGACCACTGCGGCACTCCATTTGAGCCTTCCCTTATCACTCACACTGTTCTTGTCACAACTATTTCTGTACTGCCTTCTAACCATGCCGGAAATCCAGACCCTTAGTCTTTGCCTTTATTCTCTTCCTCTGAAGCGTTCAATGTAGCCTGTTTTACAGGATCTAGTCAAATGCCTTGTTGTGGTCTAGGAATACTAAATCTACAACTACTCCCTGTTAAGTTAGACTTGGTATGATCAGGGAGAGGTTGTTCCTTCAACCATGCATGTCTCCTTGTCTGTTTTGGTCTTTAGTGAGAAGTACTCCAGCTCTACTAGTCTCTGGTCATAACATTCTCCTCCATCCCACATGCACTTCTGGTGGATTTCCTCTTGCCTCTCTCCAGTAACTTAAAGTCCAACTGTTTGTATGGCTTTTAGAAATGCATGTTGCACTTGATAAACACATCCCTGTCATAAAACCGAATCAGGTTCAACTGACATATCCTCCTGGCTATGAACCCATGATAGCTGTCCTAGAGCTTGGTGTCCTATGAATACCCAAACTTACCCTTTCTCCAAGACTTTTCCTACTACCACTGGCAGTCTAACATGTCTGTAGTTCTCTGGATCTTTTTGTTGCCTAACCATTTTACAGGGTTCCACTCTTGCCATCTTCCACTTGATTGGGATGCCTTCTATGCAGAGTCTGCATGTCCTCCCTGCAGTTGCATTGGTTTCCTCTGGGTGCCCCAGTTTCCTCCCACATTCCAAAGACATGCAGTAGGTGGACTGGACACTCTAAATTGGCCATAGGTGTGAGTGAGTGACACGAATGAACTACCACAGCAAGGCTAGCCACCCAGAGGTGTAAACCTTGGCTCAACATGATTGTTCCTGTTGAAGTGACACCCCGACCTCATGTGCAAAATGGGAAAAGGGGTTAAGGATGAAGAGATGGACACTGGCCAGCAATTTGTTGAATCGGGAATCCAAGAGCAAACTGGTCAGATTACAGAGGACCCAAGGAGGCATCCCACATGGTGTTTTGACTTATCCTTCAACACAGGTGGTTCCTTGTCCACATCCTCCATTTCTATCCTTCTGTATATCCACTACTCTAATGGCACCTTCCCTTTATATAAAGAAGACCAATGTCACTGCCATTCCTATTCTTACTCAGCTTAGTGAAATCTCCCTCCCCTTCTTGATGCAATATGCAGATGTGTTTTTCATCTTCTTGACCTAATCTACAAACTCCAACTCCATTTTGACTTGTATCTTTGTTACCCTCAACCTCCTTTGTCCACATTCTACTGGCATCCTTGTATTGTGCAACTTCCACCTTCCCACTTCACTGCCTTGCATGCCCCAACTGCTAGCCATGTTTGTATGCCCTCTTCTCTCTTTGTGAAACCCTTGTTCATAATTTCTTGTCTTGTTCTTATAGTTGGTTCACTCACTAGATTTGCTTTTTGTCCCCTAATTTCTGACTTTCTTCCACAGCTTCTCAAAACGTATCCCCCCCACCCCAAATCCTGCAGCACTGTCTTTATACCATTCTCACATTTTAACCAGAGAATTGAGTTATCAAACTCTGTTAACAAATGCATCAAATACGAACTTGGACTACACTGCGACTCTTCTTAATGCCAAAAGTCTTGCAACAAATAGTATATTGCTTCATTAGGACAGAACCTTCACACTTATGAAGAAATCATTGCCATGACAGACTCTGCAAAGGTTATTTGGTTGAATCCTGCTAGCTGTACTCTTCTCTGTCTTAATGCTTGGCCTTGCGGGATGGACTCTCCAGATGGTCCCTGTGCTCAACCAGTTTCTTTTTCTGGAAGGTTAAAAGCACTGAGTAATGCTTGTAACTTCCATAGGGGATGCCTTAGGGTAGTTAGTGGATCTCTACCTCCCTTACTATCAAGCTTTGGGTCAAGGCAAAAAGGCAACTAGGCAACTTCAGCAAAAGTCTTGCTTCATGACCAGATGACTACAGGCACTAATGATCCGATGGCCACAGGCACACTTACAAGACCCAAACTTTTTTGGCATTCACCGTGAGAAATTTCTAACCACTTGCATTCCAAATGTGTGAGGCACTATTAAGATATGGGGGTCAAGGGTACAGATGTGCCCTCTTACACTGCTGCAGGGACATCCTGAAATGTGCTGAATGAAGCAAGTGTACCCCTCCCAAAATAAAAAGGGCTAAAAATAAAAACAAATGGCCACTGACAGATTTCACAGAAAAAGAACCTAAAGGTGAAACTACTGCACAGAAACCACCAAACAACATTATGTAGACTCATCTACTTCTCTGGGTCTACATACTTATATCTGACCATATCCAGTACAGACAGCCCAGCATGAATTAAGCACTCAACCTAAAATTCATCTGTTGCAGGTTCCTCACTGTAAATAGTGTTGCCACTATGCTGCTCTAAACCTTTTATTTTTGACAAAAGATAAGCTAGGAGCAAGTTCAGCACTTGCAACCAACAGTTTTTATGTGGTCTTAGCAATCATCTTAGGATGACAATCATAGTAAGAAACCACGCACTGGGTCATTAGCACCTCCAGTTCCTGATATCAAGATGATCCTGAAAAAAAAATCTGAGATTCTTTCATTATTTATTTTTTAATTTTGGAAATCATACTTTAAATATTTGTCATATTCAATAGATAATTCTGTCAGTCTTTATAATAAAGTTCATAGAAGGTGTTTGTCCATCACTGGATTCCCAATCAGTAAAGGTCGATTTTGCCACAGTCTGACTCCTGCAAAGTCTGATGCTTTACAAAAATGAATGCATTATCATAGGAAACAAAAATTACATTTTAATGTAAGACTGAAAACCATAATGTAATGGATGAAAAAAAAAAAAGAACAAAGTACCAATCAACAGCACTGAACAAGGTAGTGTGCCCAGTAGATTATACATTACGCTGCTTCTTTGAAGTGCTTACATTTTAATCCCATAGCCATGTGAACCCATTATAACTGCCTACTTAAGTCTACACTAATAAAATCACTGCCATGACAGCTCTCAGCTGCATTATACACCCACATACACTAAATATGCTAATAATGTTCCAACTGCTATTCTACCAACTGATTCACAACAACTATTAAAGTCCCATCTGTAAAATTTTCAAGGATGTGAAGTCTGAAACTTAAATGTATGTCATTATTTAGTGACTTCAGTTTTCAGTGATTTGTCAGAAAACCACAACTTTTATGAGGAACAGACCAAAAATATGAGGCAAAAACCTGGACAGCTGAGATGTATGCATGGACTAACTCACAGAAAGGACCAAATGATAAAATACCAATGTGACCCACTTACCATAATTGTAGATGTTACAGTAGATTAATGTTGCAGTACTGATTCTTGGGTCCTCCTGCCATGCAGAAGCTCACAACTGGCTCATTTTCCAGAGTCTTTACATCATCCCTAGCCAACAGACATCCAAAGGATGATGTCAGGGTATAAGAAGGGCATCTGTCAGCACCGTCTTCAGGTCTTTCTAAGCAATGAATGAGCAGTCTGATGCTTGAGGAGAGCACCACCTCCCCAGTTGTCTGAATGTAAGTGAGAAGGAGAAAAAAACATAAGCAAAGAGGAGATGATGGAGATAAGAGGACCATCTTCAGAAAAAAAGACCTCTCTCCTTTGCACTTAGCACGGTGGAGACAACTTGTCAGAAGACAGAGGGGTTGGAGGGTGGGAGTATGTACTGCAACATTGATCAACTTGAAAATCTACAATTATGGTAAGTGGGACACAACTGTACTATGCTCTTTGTAGTCAGTGTTGCAGTAATGATTCTTGGGAAGACACCCAAAGCTAAAAGCTGGGTGGTGGGTCATCTGTATGACCCTAGGAAATAAGATGTTGCAGGATGGCGGTAGCGAAACCTGCTCTAGCCCTGAAGATATTGCTTAGGTTATAGTGTTTTGTAAAGGTGCGTACTGAGTTCCATGTGGCTGTCTCTAGGGTGACCTGAATAAGGACTCCTTTGAGGAAAGCAGTGGTAGTTGCCCCGGGTCTATATTACAAGATCGAAACTTTAGGTAGTCGAATACCTAAAGCTTGATCTGTAAGTATCGAAAGCTAAAAACCGCGAATGGCCATTTCCGCAGATTTTTCATCAGGGAAAAAATTTGCTTGGCCGTAATGCGGAATTTGCCCTTTTGTCCAATGTAGAGCGATCTCGGAGTTGTTATATTTAGTTGGGGGGGGGGGGGGGTGAAGCCCCCCCCCCATTTGATTTAGGTTTAAACTTTTTTTTTTTTTTTTTTTTTTTATACGGCCAAGTGAATTCTTTCCCTGTGTGGAAGTGGCCAGTCATGGTTTTTAGTTTTTGGCATTTACAGATCGAGCTTTAGGTATTCGACTACCCAAAGTTTCGATCTTATAATATAGACCCAGTTGCCCCATGTCTGGTGGTGCATGCTTTAATATGGCCAGATAAATCTTTTCCATGGTGCGAGTAAAAGAACTTAATATAGTTAGCTATCCATTTAGAAATGGTTTGTTTGGAGACAGGCTTGCCCTGTTTGCCCTCTGTGAAATCCACCAATAATTGCTCTACTCTATTAGGGGGTTTTGTCCTGCCTAGATAGTACCTGATCTGCCTGTACACATCCAGGTAGTGGAGGACTTGCTCTGCCCTGTTCAATGGATTTGGGAATAAAACTGGTTAGAGGATAGCCTGGTTTAAAGGAAGTTCTGATACCACCTTAGGCATAAAATATGGGTTTGTTCTGAGGGTGACACAGTGTAAGGTGCTTTACACATAAGGGCTTGTAGCTCAGAAAATCTCCTAGCTGATGTAACAACTATAAGAAAAGTGGTACTCCAAGTTATCATCTTTAGAGAGGCAGAGGCAGCTAGTTCAAAGGGGGGCAAGGTCATAATTTAGATCCCTTGCCAGAATAGGGTTCCTTCTTGGGGGAGGGGTCTTAAATGAATCACCTGTTTTTTTTTAAAAGTTTCATGTGGAGGTGGAAGAAGATAGCTGGGGCACTGTTCAGGTAACTTGATATGGCAGAAGCATGTATCTTAATGATGGAATACAAAAGTCCTTGTCTAAAGTGCCCTGACAGGTATTGCAAAACTGAGTTAATGTCTGCCTGATGCAGGTTAATGTTTTTAGTGCGACGCCATGAGAAAATCTCCATTTTTGGCAGGTATGATTTCCTGGTACTGGGTTTCCTTGCTTCTCTTAGAATGGAAAGCAAGTCATTGGGATAAGATGTATTCCTGGATGTCAAAACCCAGTCCTCCAGGCTGTTAACTTGAGGGTGGCTAGGTGGGAGTGCAAGAAAGATACCTTGGTTTGGCTGAGAACATCTAATTCTTGCAGTAGGGTGCAGAATCTTCCCCCCTCTAAGTGTCAGGAGGAGGAGAAAAAGTGCAGTTGTGTACCTATCATAAATGTAGATGTTCGAGTGTATTCACTGTTGCAGTCATTACACTTGGGTTATCCTGCTGGCAGGCGACCCGCAGTCGGCCCGAGTTCCAAAGTCTTGGTCCGGCGTTGGTTGCTGTCGCCTCTTCCCTGACATCAGTGCGCCAGGGGTATAAAAGTTGCAACCAACACCATTTTCTTCAGTCTTTCTTGCCGCACGGTGCCCGAAGCAAAAGCAGTTCGCAAGTGCGGTTGGCAGACTCCTGAGATTTTTGAAATTGAGTTTCAGAACCAAAGTCTTCAATAAAGCTAAGTACCCCATTGGGGAAACTTTTTCTTGCTTCAGACTGATGTCAATAAAAGTTAATAATTGTATTTCTTGTGGGAAGCAAATACCTCATAAGGACTTTCACTCTTACTGTATTCCTTGCCTAGGCCCTGACCACGATGTTACCAGTTGTCGCTTTTGTGCTAGATTCAATAAACGCACTATTAAACGTCGGTTTGATTTTGCTTTACATTATTTTGGCCGAAGGTTTAATTACATAATGCCGTCGGAACAACAGACGACCGGAATTTATAAAAAACGCAAAGACAAAGAAAAGGACAGGCATCCGAGGTCCAAAACCGACGACGAAGCCTCTACAAGGCCAGGTTCGCCGGTTCTCAGTGAGGTGCTTTCGCAGCCCCTGACACCCGCTACCTCAGAGCCACAGGCCGTAACCGACAGCCACGTGGAGACACCAAGGCCTGTGGAAACTCAAGGTATTGGGCCTATGGAAACTATTCCCTCAGATGGGTCCGGAGCAGGCATCGGCTTCTGAGGGTGTTTTCAGACCTTCACAGCTTAAAATTAGGCCCACTACAGCAACCAAGGCAAAGTCAAAAGCACCATTAAAGACAAGGAAACAAGTACAGCATTCTCCAGAACAGTCATCCATGCCAAAGAAACAGATGCTTAAAATGGCCGAAGATCTAATTACTTTAATCAGGGGTTCCCATCCCCCTCCTGACAAAAGGCCTAGGCAAGACACTGATTATGATTCCTCTGACCAAGTTTCCATTTCCTCTGACTCCTCTTCTGATCAGGGATATTCTCTCCCTCCCTATGAGGACTCTGATGTAGAAGAGTCTATACCTTCAGCCTCTCCGCCTGAGGATTATTCTTTTGGGGAAACCCTGCACACCATGAGGGAGCATTTCCATTGGGACAGGGAGGATTATTCAGAATCCAAGAAAAGGCTCAGAGACTTCCTTTCATTGCCCCAACACAGGCCCCTGGCTATTCCCCCTGTGCTTGATATTGATGATGTTTTCTCTGAATCCAGTCCGTCTCCTGATACTTTACCCCCTGCACCAGTCAAGCCAGATAGGTACTACAGGGTCCCTGACTCTCATAAATTTCTTTACAAAAACCCCACTGCAGACCCAGAAACAATTTCTCAGGGTCCTAAAGGGGTTAAGGCTTCCACTGCTAAAAATCCTGTCCCCTCGGATAGGGATTCCAGAGCTCTGGACAGATGGGGGAAAAAAGTTTACACTTCTGCTACTTTAGCTGTAAGGGCTTTAAATTGCCAGTTTCACATGCTTAAATATCAACAGTACCTCATGTCATTGTTAAAACAGAAAATGGTTTCAAATTCAGAAAGTCCTGACAGTAAGGAAATGCAGGATTTATTGCATGCAGTTGAACAAGTGGGAAAGCATACTCTGCAATGTGGTTTTGATTCATTAGAGGCTTCTTGTAGAGCCACAGTTACAGGCTCTGTTATTCGAAGGCATGCTTGGTTGAAAGAACAAAGTTTACCTGACCATGTTAAAGTAAAATTATTGGATGCTCCACTACAGCATGATACTTTGTTTGGTGTTAAGGCAGAAGAGATGTTAAAGAAAATGGAGGATAATAAAAAATCAATGCAGACAGTGAAGGATTTCTTACAGGTTCAACCACCTAGATTCAGCAGAAACTTGCCTTCAAAAAATTGGTCCTTTCCAGTGTCACACAGGCCACAAAGAGGCAGATACAGATGCCCAAGAGGCAGATCTCAGCTCCAAGGCTCCTACAGACCTAAACAATGGGGTGCTTCAGCCCCCAAAGGAGGAGAAGACAAATCACAACCTTAAAGAAAACAGTCCCAATGACGTCCCTCTACAAATGCCAAGCACTTACCTTTTGGCAGTACCCCTAGGGGGAAAGCTAGCACTTTTCACAAAAAATTGGCACATGATCACCCAGGACCAATGGCTGCTGAATATTGTTTCTCACGGTTACAGGTTCCACTTCCACACGCTTCCAAAATCAAAAGGCATGCCAGACCTGCCACAAAACCTATGGGCAGAGGCACAAAAACAGATTGCTGCTCTTATGCACATGGGAGCTATTCAAAGAGTTCCACAGTAAGAACAGGGACAAGGATTTTACTCAAGACTTTTCTTAGTACCCAGAAAGGACAAAGCCTGGAGACCAATACTGGACCTGTCAATCCTAAATACTTTCCTGGATGTTCCAAAATTCAAAATGTTAACACTACAGCAACTTCTGCCCATGCTGGGCAAGAAGGCTTGGCTAGTTACTTTGGACCTCAAGGAGGCATACCTGCATGTCCCAATCAGACAATCTTGCAGAAGATACCTCAGATTCATAGCAGGCTCAATACATTACCAATTCTCTGCACTGCCCTTTGGCTTATCTACTGCGCACATGGTGTTCACAAAATGCCTGGCACCAGTAATTGCATTTTGCAGACAAAAAGGAATTCAAATAAATCCCTACTTGGACGACTGCCTTATTCAAGCAGAGAGCAAGGAAATTCTTCTGAAGCATCTGGCGGTACTAATTTGCCTAGGGTACACAGTAAACAAAAAGAAATCAGAACTAGTGCCCTCTCAAGAGATAATATTCCTGGGTGCAAGCTTAAATACAACTGCCCAGATGGCTTATCTCACACCAGACAAACAAAAGCAACTGACTCATTACTTTCAAATGATGGCAACAAAAACCCAGCTCCCTGCAAGAAAAATTCTGCAGGCCCTGGGCTTCATGGCATCCTGCATTCTACTAATTCCATATGCAAAACTGCATATGAGGAAACTACAATGGTATCTAAAAAGTGTTTGGACTCAGCCTGTCACAGCCTGGAGACAATCATAACTTTAATTCCCTGCCTACAACAGGAGTTTCGATGGTGGTCCCAGGCCTGTCACCACAAAAAGGGACAGCCTTTCACCTTACCCACAGCCAGGCAGACAATAACGGATGCATTGGATTATGCCTGGGGGGCACATATGGCAGGAAAATGTATTCAGGGCACGTGGCCCAAGGAACAAATGCATCTTCACATCAATCAAAAAGAGATGCTAGCTATACAGAATGCCCTGACAGCTTTCAAGGACCTACTACATCCAGGACAACTATTAATAAAGATGGACAATACCACAGTTATGTGGTACATAAACAAGCAAGGGGGAACACATTCCTACCCCCTATGCAGGCAAGCAGGAAAACAGCACTGACCTATCAAGTACATCTGCAGGCACAATTCCTGCCAGGAACAAAAAATACACTGGCAGATGAACTAATCAGAAATCTCATGGATCCTCACGAATGGAAACTAAATTCACACGTGTTCAGCATGATAATGAGAAAATGGGGATGCCCAGACATAGATCTTTTTGCCTCCCCTCACAATTACCAAATACAGAAATTCTGCACAAGAACTTATCACTCTCAAGCATGGAAAGTGGATGCTCCATCATTCAGCTGGAAAGGCCTGATAGACTGCGGGTCGCCTGCCAGCAGGATAACCCAAGTGTAATGACTGCAACAGTATAACACGATGAACATCAGTGCTGTCCCAGCCAGAAGGGGGCCACTACGATCATGCTTTTGTCTGTCCTGATTTTTGACAGTACCCTGGCGATTAGGGGCAAGGGCAGGAATGCATATAGGGTATAATTTTGTCCATGTGAAAGAGAATGCATCTATTTTCTAAGCTCCTGTCTCAGCTCTGGAGCAGAATTTCTGTAGTAGTTTGTTGTGGCAAGAGGCGAACAGGTTTATTGAGGGACTCCCCCACTTTATGATTAAATGCAGGAAGATCTTTCTCTTCAGCATCCATTCATTGGGGGTCTAGGAAGGATCCTGCTTAGAGAATCTGCCAGGGTATTGTTATGATGCAGAATGTAAGAAGTTATAAAGGTTAGCCCTATTTCTTGACCCAGTATCCAAATTTTCCTGGAAAGGCTGCACAGAGGGTAGAACAAAGATCCCCCTTGCCATTTTACATACCACATCACTGTGGTGTTGTCTGTATAGATCTGCTGGGTCCATGGGCTTAAGTTCTGTTGAAATACTTTTATGGCCAGGAAGACTGTGAGCAGCTCCTACTGATTTGCATGTAATTTTCACTTCTGAGGAAATCAAATACCCTGCACTTTTAGGAACCCTAAGTGGACCCTAACGCTATGTCTGAACTGTCTGTGATGATGGTCCTGTCTGCTTCTGGTAAAGAGAAATTCGCCCCTGGGTTCTTCTGTATGATGATCTTCCACCATAGGAGTTCCTTTTTCAGGTATGGAAGGAGGGCAGTATGGATTTCAAGGGTTGGAAATGCTGTTTCCAAGCATTTTTCAGGAACCACTGAAGTCTCCTCATGTGTAACTTTGCAAGTAGGATCATGAGAATGCAGGATGCCATGTACCCCAGTATCCTCAGGAATTATCCTGCAGTGATGAGTTGTTTTGGAAGCAGACTGGTCAAACTGCCTATCAATAAAAATAACTTTCTCTTGGCGAAGGAAGAGTTTGATATTTTTGAAGATTTAAGGTGAGACCTACCTTCTGAAAGCAGTCTACAGTGATCTGTAAGGCATGTAGGTTTCTCTGATGTGGAAACTCCCTGAATCAAATAGTAGTCTAAGTAGTGGTAAATATGAACCCCCCCCCCCCCGAGTTCTGCAGTGTGCTTTCAGGGGAGCTAGACATTTTGGGAATATTCTGGGAGCACTAGATAGCACAAATGGTAAAGCACAGAACTGGAAGTGACATCCTGTTTCTACAAATCATAGGTGCTTTCTGTGACGGAATTTCATGGGGATATAGAGGTAAGAATTTTTTTTAGGTCTAGAGTGATCAAGAAGGCATTTTGGAAGATCATGGGCAGTAGTTTTTACAACATAAGCATTTTGAATTTTGTGATGTTGAGAAACATGTTTAACTTTGAGAGGTCCAAGATGGACCCCTCCAGGCACCCTCCTTTCTTGGAAGTAGAAAAAAAAATCCTTGAATAGAAACCTATTCCTCTTGTTCTGGATTCTGGATCCTTGGTGAAGTAGTTCCCAGAGGGTGAGTGTAAGAGACTTTCTTGCTCTTTTAGTGGTTTTGGAAAGCCCAAGAAGTGTGGTACCTTTGAGATGGATGTAGTACCCCTTCTCTATGATGCTAAGGACGCAATTGTCCCTGGTGATGGTCTTCCATTGGGTTAGGAAAGACTGTCTTCCAGCCAGTGGCTTGGAGGGGAGGTAGGGGAGGGGTATGGAAGGCTGGGGTTGATGGTCATAGTTGGTCTCTGTGCTGGATGGGCTCTCTAGAGCTCCCTAATCTGTGTGATTGATCTGCATGCCATCTTCTAGATTGTCTGGTCTTTTGCTATAGGGGTCCCCCCTTGTCTTGTCTAAGTGGAAAAGGCCAGGATTTAGAGGGGTAATTCCTGCTGTACCTTAGGGTCTGAGACAAGTAAAGTTCTTTCATGGTTTTAATTTACTTTCCATTTTTAACCAATTTCTCAGCTGGAGAACCTAAATAAAATTCCTTGTTTAATGGAGCATCCAGTAGTGTAGCCTTTACCTGATTTGACAAGGGCTGGATACTGAGCCATGCATGTCTGTAGATGACAAAAACTGTGGCAACTGCTCTGCAAGAAGTATCTAATGCATTACAGCCACATTGTAGGGAGTGTCTGGAGACCTGTAAAGCTTCTCTGGCTGTTTCATGGATTTCCTTAGAAAAGGATCAATCCACAATAGTCAATCTTGGATAGAATTTTGTCCTGGAGAGATTCAAGATACACTAGCATATGGAATTGGCAATTCAAAGCTCTCACTGCCACAGCAGCAGAGGTATAAACCTTCTCAAATCTATCTAATAATCTACTTTCCCTATCATTAGGTAGGAGATGTCTGGTTGGTCCCTTAAATACACCTTTTGTGGATTCGGTTGATACTACAGAAAATTCAGCCTTTGGGCTTTTGTAAAGTTGTTTGTGAGATTAAAGCATTCTGTAAAACTCATCTGGCTTCCTAGAAGCAGCAGCTGGAAAATCTGGGTGTAAAGCAATGTCTTCAAAGCCAGCATCCAGCACAATGTACAGGAGAAATAGCCAGTGGTCTCAGTGAAGGCAAACTTAGCAATTCACTGTAGTGGGTCTGGCCTATGAGAACTGCTTACTTTCCCAGATGAAAGCCTTCTTCATTCTATGAAGGGTATCCCAAATGAAATGTCCTCTGGGGGAGAGGTGGAAGACAGGTGTCTTCTGAGTAAGTGTGTGATGACAAGTGACCAGTGTAAGACAAGTCCTCCTCTTCTTCAGAGCTAGTGGAATGTTCCTCTTCCTGAAAAGCTACTTCACTGCTCCTTTTAGACTGAGATGCTTTAGTATTGGAAGCATGAGGGGTCTCTCTAGATTCCATAAAGGCCATAAACTCCTGTGACATTTTAAGGGGGTCTTAGGCTTTTGTCTGAGAAAAGTGGGCAGATGAGAGGGTGACAAAAAGAAAGGGGTTCACTTCGGTTTGGGTGTCTGTTTAAAAGGGGTGATATGAGAAGCTGTGGTCATCCAACTGCAACTGTGGTTGCAACTTTGGTGGTCAAGAAAGATGGGACATCTCCAAGACCCATGGCATGGATGTCGGAAGCTGAGGCTTTCTGAGCAACGTCAGACATCATCAATGTGTGTGCCATGTTAGTATTCACAGGTAGTCCGGTTACCATGGCAGTCTCCAGAAGGGTCACATCAGGGGGTTTGGGTCTAGGAGTTGTTGGCCGAAGGGGCTGCAAAGGTGCCTCACCTGGGTTTGTCTGTTGACTTATGACCTAGGATGTGAGATTTCTGGACAATGTCAGGGTCCTTGGCCTTTTTCTCTTTCTGTTTTATTTGGAATGATGATAATTGATGCAGGAATCTTTGGAGGCTCTGCAGTAGTAGTCGACTGCAACACCACTAGGTAAGGACTCCATATGGGCAGCAAGTACCTCAACCATATGTTTGGGTTTTTGCATGGAATTTTGCACAGTCAGGGCAGCTAGACGACATGCTGAGGCCCCAAGCAGAACAGACAAAACAAGTGATAATTTTTTATGCAGGATTTGCTTCCACACTTCAAGCAATTGTTGACTTTTTTTGAACATTAAATTAGTAGATAATAATGGGCCACTTAGTTGACTAGAAGAAGGTTCTCCAGAAAAACAAACCAACCAACTGACTGCAAACGTACTTGAAGCTTATTGGACTGCACACCTAGAAAGACTTGAAGATGGTGCCAACTGACACCCCTCTAATACCCTGATGTCCAGATGTCTGTCTGCAAGTATCCATTGGCTAGTGGTGATGTAAAGACTGTGCAAATCTGACCAGTTGTAAACTTCTGCATGGCAGGAAGACCAAAGAATCAGTACTGCAACACTGACTACGAACATCTACTGTTATAACTTCCTTGCCAGTTCTGTAATCCAGTTAATGAAAGCAAAATAGATACTACATATTAGTGAAATCCACACTTAAAAATCACTGCATGGGCTGCACTGCCTTGTCTCACACTACTGTGCATTGTTCAAGACATTGGGCTGGCCCATCTTTACTTCAGTGGTTTCAATTCACAAGACTGTGACCTGCACATCACCAAGTCTGCAGGCCTCACAATACTGCACAAGTATCCATTCTGAACCAATCAAGTAAGTGCTCCTCTCTTCCAGCACATAGGGAATGTACCTCTCATCCTGCCAACACTGAAAACAGAAGCAAAGGACTTGAGGATATCCATCCAAAACTCTGGACATCTAATTACCACAAAAATTGAATATCAAATAGCACAACTCTTCCTACTTCTGACAAGAATGTGGAATACTACATATTTAAAAAAACAAAGTGATAAAAATGATGGAAAAATATAAGCACATTATCAAACAGACATTGTAAAATCTGTAGTCTAATGGACTGTATTGCAAAATTCTACCACACAAGGTCATTTTTTTTTCTGAAAAGGGAAATTTAAGACATGTTCCCTTTCTTTAAATCATCGGCAGCACTAGTATATTAGTCATGTAGTATGGTGTTCTATGTAGTAGATAATTCAAAAATTATGCCTGATGAAGATTCAGAAAATTGTGTGAAGGGATAAATCCAGCCTGAAAACAGGGACATGCCTCCTAAAATACAAACATCACGTGCAGGGGTAAATTAGGCCAGAAAATTGGAATGTTCTACCAAAATACTGACAGTTGAGAGGTTTGAATGGAAAATCTGAAGGTTTTTAAAAAGTCATGGCTCTAGAGTACTTAGTTTTTACTTTCTAATGTTTTTGAAATAACTTGCCTTTCTTCTTGAGCATATTCCATCTACCTTTAGTGATAGATGGAAATGCTATGGGCTTAACACATGGAGGGCGTTGTAAATATAGATTTGGTGGTATCGCTAATGCCAGTGTTACATGCAGAAGTTTATTTGCAAAAGCACATAATGCAGTTTGACTATCACTTATCTTACCTAAAAGGTCTTGTCAATTTTGGTTAAACAATACTGTACTTACTGGACACTAATTACAACTGTTCTCACAGTATATTTTCCACTTAACTTCCTGTAATATTTTGTGTAGTAGACATAACAGTGGCACATCAAATAGTGATAATATTTTTACAACCCTCTGCTTCATGGTTTAAGCTAATTATTGAAGAAAAGACCTTCTGCAGAATAGTATCTGACAGATGGAACCAACTACATAAAGAAATAAAAAAGCATGAAGCATTAAAAGGAAATCTTAAGCAATATCTGCATAATAATAAATCTAAATACACCTGCTTTCTAAATGGACTAAATCACTGTTTAGTCCTAAACTCTGCTCTCATTCTGTGTCAATATCTTACTTAAATTTTCACTGTGACATGTATACACAATATAAATATTATTAGTAACATTACTACATTGCTGCCCCCTAATGTTTTACTTGTATGTATTTTCCTCAAACTCCGTGCAAAGATTTATCAGTGCTAATTAATGCTTCATGCTGTGTTTTGAGTTGATGCATAAATAAAATCATTCTATTATAACTATTATTGTACGTTTTCCTCAGAGTCACGGCTAAGGGTAGACCAGCTCACTTGTCCAGTTATCAAACTGTAAATTAAACAATGTCTCAACAATTTTTTTGTATTAATGTGCATGTTCTACTCCTTCATATTACCAAATGTTTTCCTTTTCACCTGGCATCTCTCCTGAAAAGGGATGTCTGTGGTATATACACTGAGACTATTCACAAATGAACAGCATATATAATTAGATTACAATATTACTTTATACTCTTGTTCACCTGTGTCTTGATATATATATATATATATATATATATATATATATATATATATATTTGTGTATTCTGCATCATCTCAAGACTCATCACTAAGTTTTTCTTGAAACTTCAACAGAAATGGCATTTTGTACTTTTTTTAACCTAACAAAAGTTTAAATTAGGAACAGGGTTAGTAAAGAGATGTTTGTTGCCATAGATGTGCAAGCCGAGGTTCTATATACTGTTTCAGGAAGACTTGACTGTCACATGGTAAAAAGCAGGCTACCATGACTCAGTACTTGTCAACACAACCTAAATTTATTAAGGGAATATGACAAACAATCAAAACTTACCCACTATAAAATGATTTTGTAACTGATCTTATCAAAAGCAGAGGCATATGGCATTCATTTTCACTACATTGCACATTTCCTTTTTTAAGTATCATGTTTTTATACAAGTTTAAATGGGAACAAGATCTTAAGCAGTTCATGCATCTTTGAAACTGAAGAGATTTCCACCACATCAATACTTAAAGGGATATATTATACAGACCATGAGCTAGGTAATAGCAAATCACCAATAACTGCATATGCACACAGTAAAGAAAAAGGCACAGCTGTACGAAAAGTTTTCAGAGAGACAATGATAATTTGCACCAGCTGCAAGTATTAAATTAGAAGTACAGTTTTTTGTTTTGTTTTGCTTCCCCCAAGGCACTTGTCTGATAGATCCTCAACATTCAAGCAAAGGGCTCATTCATTCCAGTAAAATAGTAACCCTATATTCTAGGGCTAGGCAAGAGCCCTATGCCCCCTTCACTCATGTCCAGGAATCCCTATTAGCTCTCCATTTTCCATCCAGACTCATGTGATATGAGTGGGTCAGCTTTTTGCTCCTGGGGGATGGCCTACCATCTCCCTTTGATAGTAAACCCTCAGTGTCTCCTCCAAGCCCACAATCATTGTCACCAGGGGAAAGGACACCCCTACAGAGTGCAAAGACAGCTTTGCCAATATATGCTATACTTTGCATTGAGTTACTGCCTTGTTTGCCTTCCTTCCCTAAATCCTAACTGAAAATCTGAAATTACATTAACACGTTTTTAGTTTGAGTCATACCCATGGTCATTAACTTGGTATCTAAATTAACTAAAGTGGTCTAACAATAGTTCTTTGTATGTAGGGAGTCAGGAAGCACTTGTCGAGCAGTTAAGATACCCACATGAGTTTAGTTATACAGGGTTATCAGAATAGGTGTTAACAAATGTTTGAATGTTTTGTAAAACTATGCATTGAATCCATAAGGACATGAAGCTTTTCCTTTATCATTTTAAAAGCATCACCTACTTTGACATAAGTAAACTGTTTATTAATTTTATTTAAGAGTGAAATAGAAATAGGTCTATAAAATATATGCTGTTATAGAGAGTTTTTTTATTAGTAAATTATTTATACATTTTATGCCTTTTATGTATATTTTAGAGTATTGCTTATATGGTTCTTTGACATTTTTATACATTTTATGCCTATACTCATATGCATATACCTGGAAATATATACAGCCTTGTATATCACTTTAAGTTTCCTAATTGTAGGTAATTACTAGTCAGGTGATGCATGAAGAGCTATTTAAATGGCAGTTTGTTTTTAAATTTCATTAAGTCTGAAGAAGCATTCTGTGCAATGCGAAAGTGCTTACTGTTCTACTTCCAATAAAGAGTTTTGTTTGTTCTCCGAGCCAGTGGTGTGCCTTTGGGTTTATGCTCCATAATTTTTCATTTTATACTACAGAGGCACTTTATCCTGAAGACTGAGTTTTTTGCTGTGAGAACAATTGCAATAATAACCCACAGTGTGGTGCCACAACTCACTATTAACACACTCCAACTTGTAAAAAATACACTAGTAAGACAGCAGTCACATACAAGATAACAGTCATAAAATTATCAGGAAGCAGGCCTATTTATTAAAAGCAGGTTATCCCTTAGTAGCAGAGTAACTACTGCTTAAAGAGTTCACAAAAAGACTACACATAAATGTAGATGTTAGTCCACATTGCTGCAGTCCTTACGACACACTCTCGGTCCGCTGTCCTCGTCCGGTAATCAATATAAAGGGATGACGCCGTCAAAGCGACATCCATTGACACACATCCAGGGTACAGTGCATGACCGGCGTCCCGATCCCATATCCTTTCTTGCCCCTCGCCCCAGATGTCAGAAAAAAAAAAATAAAGGTCAAAAACACAAAACAAACAACCAACAACACCCTTGTAATTAAAATATTATTACAATATAATACAAATAATACAAATATTTACACCCAACCCCACCTCTAACTACTAACCACAGAGGGAGGGAGGAGGGGAGAGCAATGCAATGTGGATCTCAGAAACATCTGATTTAGTGTAGGTACAAAACTGTACTATGTTCTTCATCTCACATTGCTGCAGTCTTCACTTGGGTAGATCCCAAAGCAGAGGTAAGGGAGGATGGCCAAACTTAGAGTAAAGTGGCAGGAAAGTATGCACTGAACTCCAAGTAGCTGCCTCCAAAAATATCCTTGGTTGCCACTCCCTCAAAGGCTGTCGGAGTGGCAGGTAGCCCTAGTGGATGAGGGCCTATCTAATCCTGGAACCCTCCTTGCCATGATGGGATAAATAAAGCAATGCAAAACCCAATCCACTTAGAAATAGTTTGTTTTGACACAGGCTTTGCCCTGAGAACTCAAAAAAAAAGAAACAAACAACTGCTGAGACTGCCTGAACCCTTTGCCACACATACCAGAGGGCATAAAGGATTAGAATGCCCTAGAATCCCTCCTATCCTTATGAATCCAAAAGCTCAGATAGCCATAAAAGGGCCCTGCAAGAAACCCTTCTTGCAGAACCCTTGTGGCCACAAAAAGGCAGTCTTCCAAAGGCAATATTCCAACATAAATATTTCAACAGGCTCAAAAGGTTGTAGAAAAGGTTGTACCAACACAAAATCAACACAAAATTGAGATCCCAGGAAGCAGGAGTAGGGCTCTCGCGGGGTCTTATATCTTTGCCCTGCTTGAAAAATTTGGATGAAAAAGATGAGAAACAATGGAGGGAGTCATCATAGTAGAGCTGAAATTGCTGCAGCATGCACCTTTAATAGAAGAAGAAGGACAAACCCTCAGTCCAGTAACTCAGTAAGATATTGAAGAGCCACACTTAAGAAACATCAAAAAGAATTTCGCTCTTTTTAAAAAAAAAAAAAAAAAAAAATCTCCATATCATTTTCCTTGTTCTTGTGTACTAGGCCTTCAAAATCCAAAAATTCAAAACATGTTGTGTTGTGTGAGAGTTGACCCTCTATGGTTCAAAACAGAATATGCCAGGCTGTCAGTGAAGAAGAGTGAAGTTTGACATTGCAGCAATGGCTCCTCCTGTGACAACAGGTGTGGAATCGAAGGCAAAGGCCATGGAGGCTTCGTCAGACTTCGCATCCACTTCCCAAGCTGTGGGATGAAACCTTTATGCAAAAACTTTGGCAGCTGATGGTTTAGTGGAGAAATTAACAGATCTATGTCTGGAGTTCCCATGACACTGTCAATTTTCTGAATACATGAGGATCCATCCTCCCACTCGTGGGATCCATAATTTTCTCTGCTCAACACATCTGGAGTTCTGTGCTCCTGGCAGAAACAGAACCTGAAGATTGAGCTGTAAACTGGAGAGCAGTCTCCCACAAAATTGCTTTGCCTGCATAGAGGATGTTGTTTTGCTATTGCTTGTTGATTGTGATTGCTTACCTGTTTGTTTGTTAGAATCAACAATGAACCTAAATCCTAACTGGCAAAAGTAAACTGGACTGCTATGCAAAAACATGCTGTAGAAGTTGATATGTTGTGTTGTAGATGTTGTAGTCCCACTGTCCCACCTCACTTTCCATTCAGATTTTTTTTGAGAAGCTTTGTCTTTTAGGCATCTATCGCACAAATAAACCCCTCCGGGTCACAGTCAGCCCAGAGAGCCCTTGTTTGACATGTGACACAAAACAGCCCAAAAATGCAAGGTATTGCAAGATTTGACATGTCCAGATCCAGCAGTGCTGTGTCCATACCATACATTATTGAGATATATATTGCATACATGCATATGCAGTCGGCAATGCACCAGAATAGAAAGATGCCATGAATGAACCTGAAGAGTTTGAAGACTGTCAGTGCAGTCAGCCCGACTGATGAGAGATAGTTGATGGAAAAGGAAAAGACTTTTTTTTTTTCCGGGGTTAAAAAGGCCCATTGGGGATGCTGTATTCAGTCTTACACCCAGAAAGCACATATCACATATCTGAGCAAGAAGAAGCCTTTCCTTGAATCTAATCATAGATCTGTGTAAAATTAGCCCAAATAAAGATATCAGAAAGCTAAGACTGGAGCCTATCACTCCTGGAGCCATCAGAACTAAATAAGCCTAGCAGATGACAAAGGGTGAGAAGTCAGAGACGAAGTAGGAGAGAAGTCCTACTACTTAACGCAGATACTTGATAGGAACATGAAGGAGAATGCCTGAAGGCTTAATAATCCCTGATTACCCGATCTTTGCCCAGCAGAGGTAAAGCTGTAAGTGTTGTAAAGCTGTTAATTGATGAATGTCAGATTAGTGTCCAGATAATAATGATAAATACAAAATCCCCCTCTCCCTCTTCACTTTGGTAGGAACAGAGAAGGCGAGAAAAAAACTTAGGCCCACTTCTGGACATAGGACCGGCTGTATGGCCCCTAGTTGACAGAGAAATTTGCTTTTGAGCCCTTCTTCTTTGTTGAGGAGGGACTTCTGGCATGCCTCTGAAAGGCAAGGTATGGAAATAAAAACCTGTAACTTGGGTTATGATATCCAATACCCATCTGTCTTAAACTCAGATACTGACAGTTTATCTGACTTTTATTTACATAGGATGTCATCAGTGTTAATAAATACAGACGATTGAAAGATATAGTCTGCAAAAAGCAACATAACTTTTAACATGGCAGCTTAATATGAGAAGCTCTAGAATCATCTAAATTGGAAAACTAAATATGCCTCATGTTTCACTGGTATCAAAATCTGTCACACTCAAATAGTTACAACTATGACGGTTAACTAAACAGGGTATACACGCAAAATACTGGTATTGGAAATAACCACACTGTTAATAGTAGACATGACTCACCACCTAAACCAAACTAGTACTAAATACCTAAAGAACTTAATGCATTGTGATGGATGGAAGTTTAGGTTTACTTTAACAGATTCATCTGGATTCAGGTTTCAAGCAATGGATAACAATAACTTCTTGTACACTGGTAAACACAAACAACAAGGAAGAGCATTATAAGAAACAACACCAACCTTGGTATACTGATTAATCCCGTGGAAGCCATATGTGCATGGAGCCTCAAGGATGCTGACAGAACAATAACAATCAGTGCTGAAATGACTCCAATCGGAGAAGTTTGGATAAGGCAGAGCTTTGACTAGATCACAGACATTTTCATGACCCATCCTGAAGTTACAAACATATATCTGGCAGTTAGTGTAGACGGTTAAGGCTGTGAGCTACAGGGTTTGAGTCCCTCAGCCTCCATTTGCCTACTGTAACACTATGGGAAATTCACTTAACCAGACAGTGCTTTAGGACAACTAGGAACTTGTGCTACGTTCCTCGATGGTTTCCTTGATTGTGTGCCTAGCAACTACCCATAAAACCTTGATTACTACCAAATTAAATTATGCATTTACTACTTTGTTTTTCTGCTGACATAGTGATGCACAAGATGCAGGCAATGAATCAGAAAAGGGACTGAAGGAAAACGTGAGGAGATGTACAGAAATACTATGCTACACCAGACTGCAACAACTTCTTGTACAACTCCTGCCACCCTTCATAAGTAGTTAACCAACAGTAACTAAACGTGTATCAGTCAGGTGAAATACAAACTTCCCTTGTGTGCAGCATCCCTAATAACCTTCTTGTAAATTATAGCTATGGAAATGAGCCTTGTAACACAACATGGCCTGTGTACCCCAGTATGTTATGTTGCATTTATTCCACTTTGTGAGTTACCAAAGTGTTTCAGCAAAGAGAAAAATCAACAATGACAGTACTATGAACTGCAGTCATAAACAGAAGACTATCTTGGATCATCCACCAGCAAACAGAGAATAGACAAAACTATTTATAGTTTGAAACAATATGCAGTGGACCACAGGATCTGAATTGCTAGTCCAACAAGGTCTCAACCTGTCCATAAAGCTAGCTAAATGTACCAACCCAGCAGGTGCCCACAGAGAATATTGTGGTGCTACAATATGTACTCCATTTATCACACAAACTATTTTACTGCAAGAAAATAATGGGAAAAATAAGTGTAAACAGCAGAGGTGATTTACACTTTTATAGATAAATTAGTCTACTATATAGAGCAAAATACGACTGGTAAACTGTAGTCCTCATAGGATTAAACAGTCAGTCAAAGCCTTAATAATACTGTAACAATACTGTTGCAGCTAAGAGACATTTGTGTATCTATCTGTGATGGACATTCTTAAAATTTGCTAAATGATTAAGTTCCCAAGACTGTCAGTTCAGAGTGTATTTACATTACATGTTATATTATCACAGTCTGAAATTATTCATTTACAAAAAATAAATAAATACACATTTTAAAAACAAGGATTTGGAAATGAAATAACCAACTAGTATGCTGTTAACAAGCTGCCTTTTTCATAAGAAAATCTCAACTACAGCATCATGGCTTTAGCAAAATTTTAACCAAGTATGACAAAAAAATTATCACTCATAGGTAAAAATAACTGGGAGTTTCTGACTGTCGAATATCCTTCGGTGTAAGTGATGCTGAAGAGTATTGCCACTCTATAAACTTTCTGGCTCAAACGTTTGTATCTTAGTACATACACAGGAATACTCCTGCTTAAATTTTTTTCAAGAGAAATGCAGAAATGAGCAGGTTCAGCCACTCCATAAGAATGTTTTTCCTTTTTATGACTTACAATATGTGAAGAGTATCAACTGCAGTGTCCAGTTTAACAGATAAGGCTTGGTGGCATGGCGTGGATACCATCAGTGGTATGAGCATCCAGTGCTTTGGAAGTACCAGCTAGGAACATAACATTTTGCATCAGATGTTATTTCTTGAACTGTATATCTTATGATATCTGCACATTTAAAGCCCACTTTGAAGTCTGAATCTGCTAAAATTAACCATTCTAATAATTTCACTAAAGACTCCATCTGAGAAAAAGTTGTCACACTCTCTTCTAATGTAGAGATTCTCCCCTGCACCTCAGCAACCTGTCTGTTAATGAACAGATGCAAATTTTAACAGACAACATATCAGACTGCGGTGATTTCTCTGTGACAGTTGTGACAAAGGCAGAATAAGAAACTATGAAACTAACAGGTGATTTGTTGTTAAACTATTGAGGAATCTCCACAGCAGTATCTAGTGTCAACAGTTCAGCCTCGTGTTCAGTTTCTCCAAGAATAACTTAGAAGAGAGACCATTTCAGAAAATGTTTTTGCCCATCTTTGTTTTCCCATGAGTAAAGAGAAGAATGCAACAGCTATGACAATGTGGTCTTGAGGCTTCAACACAGTGGCTGCCCTTGTAAAACTTTAGTCATTGTAGGTCACACATATAAATGAAGGCTTCTCAAGCAGCATAGTATAATATTTAGTTTTAGAGAACGGTCACTGGTCTTCCTGTATAGAAAAAGTGTCCAAATAGTAGTTTACTGACAGATAGTAAAAAATGCCACCACAAACAGACAGAACTCCTTCACACAAAGTTACACCACCTGTAAGAGATGGTATACGTTTTCTTAAAACACATCAGTAATGTTTGTGGATACTGCTGTACCTAAGCAGCACTTTGTAGGGTGCCACATGATAATAGGTTTAAAAGACCTTAAGTTGGTCAGAACTACTGGAGCTCTGCAATTTGTATCCACACGATCTCCACTGCTTTTTTGCTACATTTACTGGTTATTTGACAGATGTAGGATTTTCAGAGCCAATGATTTTTTAGTTGAAATACACAGGACTACACTTCGTCATCACATGACAAAATTTGCTTCCTCTCCTACTACTTTGATAGCCATTGGAGTTGTACTGTGTCCCACAATTCCCTACTAAACATATATAGGTGGATCACCTCAACTTAGGTGAGACAAGTGTGGTAGGTCAGGGATAAATATGCTGACTGGGCCAGGCAACCCAAGGCTGATTAGAGACTCTGGCATTTAATGCATGCAGGAAGCCTAGTCTCTAGGGAGGAAGTACATGTGCACACTGCCTCTCTCTCACACAGTCTGATCTCCTCAGTGAGACCAGGGGAACAACTCTGTGGTACCACCTGTGGATGGCCAGGAATGTCCTGCTGAAATCAACCTCATGTAGAAGTGAAGGGCTATGCAGCTCTGGCCACCGTACTCTCTGTGATGGGTTGCCACTAAGGCTGACATAAGGGGGTATTGGGTTTAAAGAAAAATGCAAAGCCACCTGAGGACTGCCTTATTCATGGACCCACTCCCTCCATGATGGGGGAGTGAATGTACTGGTTGATCAAGTGGGGGCTGACTGACAGACAGTGGGTGAGGGGTGGCAAAGTGTAGCAAAAAAAAAAAAAAAAAAAACAGGACAGACATTTAACTGTGTGCCTACTTAAATCAATTTCGGTGCAGCAAATAATTAAGGATGGTCTGTCATACCATGCTACCCTAGAACTTGGGTGTAGCCACATTGCACACAACTTTAAGAAACATTCTAAACTGTTGCAGGCTTACAGTACAGAAACATTTATAAAAATGGAATTCTAACTACCATAGTTTTGGTCTGTTAGTACAAATATTTGTAACAGCACCAACATCTGCCTGATAGCTAGATGATAATCATCTTAGGATGCCCTGTTCACATAGGTTCATTAGTGTTTACTAGGCTAATGACCACAAGGGCCTTTTTTTAAGCCTAGCCATGCATCCTAAACCTCGGACAAGTTCTGGTATCCTTGATAAGTGTAAGCAGGAGCTTGGGAGATGAAACATTTACAAGCAGGGACCTGGGAGGTGAAACATTTACAAGCTGCCTGTGTCCATTAGAGACATTGATGTCAAACCAGGGATGAAGATCCTGTTCCCCAGCCAATTGTCCAAGTTACACTTGAACTGGGTTATGGAGGAACTCTGCTTCACATAGATGGGTAGTCTGTTCCAGCAAAGGGATAGTCTCTGGGATACATAGCCGTCTCTTCAGTAGGTCCTATTTATATCACAGGCAAAGTTTACGTCTTTAGAAGAGGTAAGTTTGGTGCTGTTTGTGTTGCATATATTCAGGAGGTTCATTGGGGTGGGGGTCTATCAATGCCTTGTATGCCAGGCGTAGATCTCGCCTCAACAACCTGCAGTAGACAGAATACAGGGATATGGCCTAGAGGCGATCTGCATAGGACAGGTTACTTATGCCCTGTATTCTTTTAGTGAAGGACCTCTGTGGACATTCCAACTGTATTTGCCTGGTTAGGTACATACCAAAAGGGGCACTGTACTCAATATGTTTGATGAATGCTGAATACAGTGGGACAATAACTTCCTTGGACTGAGATGCCATACTTTTGTTTATAAGTTGCATAACAAAGAGTGATTTCCTCACTACTGTAGACACATGGTGGTCAAAGGCCAGATTACTGTATATATGTGCACCTCTAAATCCCTGACTACTGAGTCAGCTCTTAGGGAGGTGTTGTCAATATGACAGCTACCAGGGGTAGATGACTTCCCAAAGGATACTATTATGCATTTCTCGGCATTTAGTTTTAGTCCATGGCTCTGACACCAGTTATTTGTCTCAGCCCATCCTGGAGAACATTTATGTTATTGAGGAATTGTATGACTGCAGATTTATTCAGCCAGAGGCCACTGACACTGGCCTTGATTTCAGAGAAGTAAATGCCAAAAAGGAGCAGTTCCAGGACCAATCCTGAGGGTCTCCATTTGTGACTGGCCTCTTTTTAGAGGTGGAATCCCCATTTCTAACTTCCTGGGTCCTGTCTGTGGGCCAGTTTGCTATCCACTGGATGACATAAGGGTTTACAGCTAACCTCTTGACTTTGTTACCAATACCCAACATTTGTCAACATGGTGCACTTCTCAATGCATACTCTACGATGGAAGGTACAACCTTTAAAGCTGTCTGTATTTTCATAAAAGGTCACTTAAGTTATCTAAGGTGTACATACAAAAATTCATACCACTTACTCAAGCAATGCCAGAATTTGAACTGTCTCAACAGTTTTAAACTAGATGTAAATTATACAAGTACTGGAAATAATTACTCAACTTGACCAAGTAGTAGTTAGTGTTAAGTGATCCACACTGTGTCTTGTGCAACTACCCAGTTACAAGTGAACTATGATATTTAAAGTGAAGATTTAAACTACTAATGACAGCATTCTTAGTGCAGAATACAAATTACTGCATTTGGTAAAGATAAAAATGAGTGCAGTGATTTATTACTTGGGAAACCTAAGATTGCATTGGAGAACAAAGGTTAAACATGTTTAACTGCTGGACTGAATGGGGACTGAACAAGTAATGCTGAAATACAGTACACACTCCAAAACTGCATAGGTGCTTTACTGCAAAACTGCAAGAATGCAACTTAAACAGAACAAGAAACTGGTAATGTTAATAACATGAGTTCTGGCTATTCTGTTCATGCAAGGCAAATAAGGCAATATCAAATTAGAAGCTTAAAACTTTTATGTATAATGAAAACTTGCACTATCCTTCTGTTGTCATAATTCATTGCACTGCTCTGTAATACCTTCCTTTGATTTGCAAGTGTGAAATTAACTGCAAATGGACTCTGGAGTCATTAGTTAATGCAATGGAGAACAAACCCTTCATTACAAGAATCTTCTTGGGGTCAAGAGGTTAAAACAAGGCAAGTGGAGAATAAATAACTTGACTGAAAAATCAATATTAATTACACATTCATAACACTTATCAACCAATAAACGGCCTTTCAGATCAACAGTGTTAAGTCTGCCGATACACACGCTGAGCTGCTAAAAGGAATCTAAGTGCATTGCGTTACTGTTTTAAAAGAAACAGGAAATATAAACTAAACTGCCAGTCCATCTGTATGCTAGCGACACATTTAGTATGTTTTGAATTTCAAACAATAAGTGGCTTTTTGAGTGCACTCTACTGCGGAAAACATCCTTCGCTTGCTAAATACTGCACTTTGTGCCCAAATTTAAAATTTACTATGCTGGCAACCTGCATTTTATGTTACAAGAAATAATAGAGGTATAGTGTGCCAAAGTGCTACTATTATGCACATGTGGAAGGAAATTCACACTGGCACATATAATATCTAGTCTTGAGAATAAGAAGTCATTAAATACTGGTTAACAATAAATTCATGGGCCTTTTTTTTTTTTTTTAAATAAAACTGAATTTGTTGACGTTTACAATGGCTGACTGACAAAACTGGAAGACACTACAGGGAAGTTCACAATGCAGAATAAGTCAACTTGTTTTCTTCATAATGTATTGCATCTTAGCTGGGGATTTATTTTTATGTTTTGGTTAATTCCCACTTAACTCTTTTACTTTAACTATTTTTATTTTTCACTTGACTGAAAGTGAACAAGATGGCAATACTGAGAGATAATTAAGGGAAATAGGAGGAGAAAACTAGTTACCTTTTCCAACAAATCTTGACAGGAATGCTATGATTTTAGTTCTGAAGACAGTAAGAAGAGCAAAAAACTAAAGCAAAATTGTCAGTCTGACTTCTGGTGTGGATATACTTGAAACAAGAACAGTTGCTGGCAATTTTTTTCACCTATATACTAAACTTTTACTTAACTTACTATATAGTTTAGGTGCTTTAACTCGTTTAACATTTGAGTTTCAGCTTAATCTATTTTGCAGCGTTTCCTGACAAAGCACTGTATTAAAAAATAAAGAGTGTTTTTAGAGTTTTTAGAGAAAAGCCAGATTGTAGATCCAAGAAAGACAGACATAATGTGGGTAAGTCAGGTCAGAAAAATGCAGAAGTCTGAATGACCAAAGAAATAGTTTAGAGAAGAACCGTTTTCTTACTGCAGTACACTCCTGCTTTTAAATCTCTCCTACTACATATATGTAAATGGTTGCATCTCTATGGCCTACTGATATCTGTAATGATGTATCTCTAGTAGATCTCAGCAAAGCATTTCATTATTAAAACTACCCTTTTAGCACCCTGGAAAATATCTGTCCTTCTAGCTTCTTTCCTCACACAGTCTTAACTTTCTTCTGTAGTTCTTAGTTTATCTCCTCCAAGAGTCTTGATTTCTTTTGAGGATTCTCACTACTTGCTCTTAAATCTATTTGCCCCCATTTATACCAGCGTTTTTTTCTCTGCTGGCTCTCAGCAACGTTGCTCTGTAAGCAAAGAAGTGAAAATTTCATTCATTAATCCTGCACAATCTGTAGCACTTTCTGAAAAATTATTTTCCACTTTCATACAGTTTAATGAAGTTTTTTGTGTGTTATTTAGGATGTAAAATACTGAAATGAATGAACAATTCACTGCAAGAGTTTGCCTCCATAACAGACATTTCTGCATTTCCAGGGTAACAGAGGCAGTCTTGTGGGGGGTTATCTCCCAGGAAGATTTAATTCTTCAAATCAGTGGCCTCTAGTTGTTCATAAGTGTTCAGTGTTTACATTTTCCTCTCTATATATACGTATTAAGATTACTTTGAGGTAAGTTAGTGCCAGACTTACAAAAATAACAGGAACCTTATTCCAAAATCATCACAAGTATTGGGTAATCTGTCAATTTTTTGCTGTTTAATTTTATTGTCAGTATTGGGTTATTCAGTCTGCTATTAGCTCACAGAGTGCTATGTGCCAAGAACATTCTTTAAAATCAAACAAGATTAAATAATGTCATATAGTCCAAACAGAGATCTCTTCTTAGAAACTGACAGTTCCTAATACTTTCATGAAGAGTTTGTTTTACAATCCTGTGATCTCTCGTATTAGGAAATTTACCTTTTCAAGTTCTCTTAGGTGGCTTGTTCATAGGCTAATGACTGATCAGTGAATTTCTAGTGAACAGGAGGGAACTGCAGGGCCAGCAACAAATTCAGGACTTCAGAAAAAAAAAAAAAATACTCTGAAGATTATGCCTGCTGCATTCACCATTGTGGAAAATTAATACAGCCAACATGGTAGTCCAGTGATGGAGAACTATAGTTATTTACTTACCATAACTTGGCATCTGTGTTATCTGCAGTCACCATTCATCATGTTAGGGTCTTGGATCCGAGTTGGCATATAAAGAACACAGCTTAGCTCAAGCTCCTCCCCTCCCATAATGCTTTGCTGCCCTCAACTCCCTCAGATCGAGTTTGCATAAGGAAAGAAGACAGACCAAAGTACTAAGTAAAACAGGGCCACCAAAATCCAACCAATCTTCCAGGAAGGGGGCTGCAGGGTGGGACCGTGATGAATGGTGACTACAGATAACACAGATGCCAAGTTATGGTAAGTACATAATTATAAATCTGATGTTATCTAGTCACCATTCCTCACGTTAGGGTCAGAGTCCCCAGCTATCTAAATCCTGGAAGGTCTCAAGGAAGGACATAGCCTAGTACCAACCTATGAACCTATCGGCCCTAGGGCCTATACAAGCCTAGCCATAACAATTCCCTGGCCATTTCTTCCCACAATATTTCCTTCCCTCGACCCCTGTCTAGCAGGGCAACTGACATGATCCCCGAGGTAAATTTCCTATCTCCCATCCAGTCGTCAAGGTTCCTTTTGAAGAGGGCCAAGGAGGTGCTCTGCTTGACATGTATGGGCAGTCTATTCCAGAGTATGGGGAGTCTCTGGGTCAGGAACCTATCCCTCCAGCATATTTGTTCATTATGATGACAAGGTTTAGGTACCTGGAGTGTGTGGCTCTGATGGATTGGGATTTCTTTAAGTGTAGCATGTCCAATAGCTCTGGGTTTGACATGGCCTTGTATGTTAAGCAGTGACCGCCTCTGAGTAGACGATATGCAACAGAATATAGCTGGAGTTTTTTTTTAGTTGGTCAGCATAGGACATCTGCTTTAGGCCTGTGATTCTTTTAGTGAGGTGTTTCTGCGGCCTTTCCAGTTGTTGCAGATGTCTTGTGAGATACATACCAAATGGGGCGTTGTACTCTATGATGGGTCTAATGAGAGACGAGTACAGTGAGACAATGACCTCCTTTTTTCTGGATGAAAAGCCCTTAGTGATGAGGTGTACCACATAGAAGGATTTCCTGACTGTTGTGGCAATGTGGTTATCGAAGGTAGGCCACTGTCCACCTGTGTTCCTAAGTCTCATCACAATTTCGGTGTTTAGTGTACTGCCACCTATGTGGTAATTCATGGGTGCATGGTTTTTCCCAAAGGGGATAACTATACACTTCTTGGCAATGAGCTTGCGCCCATGGCTCTGACACCAAGCATCTGTTTCTGTAAGGCCCTTTTGTAGAATATCCACATTATTTGGGGATTCAATAATGGCTCCCAGTTTGCAGTCATCTGTGAACTTCGCTAGCCAGAGTTTCTCAGTGTTGGCCTGTACTTCAGAGAAGTAGATGCCAAACTAGAGTGGTCCCAGGACAGAACCCTGAGGTACTCTACTTGTCTGGAGCTGGATTTGAAGTCAGATACTTTTACAGTGTGGGTTCTGTCAGTAAGCCAGTTGCCAACCCATCGAGTGACAATGGGATTTATGCCCATCTTAGTAAGTTTATCTATGATTCCAGAGTGGGAGATGGTGTCGAAAGCTTTGCCGAGGTCCAGATAGGCTGTGTGGACTGCCTTACCCTCGTCCATGGCTCTGGAGACTAATTCGAAGCAGTCAGGTTCAAGAGACACGACTGGCCCTTCTTGAACCCAAACTGGGTGGGGTCCAGTGTTTGAAGGTTGCCAATGTCTTTGTTTACAAGTTCCATAATAATACGTTCCGTGGCCTTGCAGATCAGGCTCGTCAGACTGATGGGACGGTAGTTCCCAGGATCCAAGGTGGATCCCCCTTGTGGAGTGGGATAACTGTAGCTGTGCACCATTCAGTCGGCACAAAGCCTGAAGTGAGGCTATGATTAAACATGACACTTGGGTGAGGTGTCAGTTCATTTTGTAGTTCATGTAGTACACAGCCTGGGATGTCATCTGGTCCCATGGATGCTGTATTCTTAGCTTTGGAGAGTGCGTTTTTTTATCTGTGTGGTCGTGACTACGGGAATTTGACAATCTTTCTGTACTGAGATGGGCCCTTTAGGGTGTGAGAAGGGGGGTGAAGCTGGCACTGAATCAATCTGCCAGGATATTGGCAATGTCCTTGGGATCAGTATATTTAATGCAATTCTGTTGTAGCTCAGAGCAGATCTGAGCATTGCCATTTAGATTCTTGACATAGCTATAGAATGCCTTATGGTTGCCTTTGGAATCATTGGCAATTTTATTTTAGTGACTAGCTTTGGAGGATTTTATGAGGGATCTCAACTTTTTACTGAGGCTGGTGAGGGAGTTTTTTGCATCCTGAGATTTTCCTCTTTTTTGCAACAGTTTCTTCCTTCTGTTGTATAGTTTGTTTATGACAGGGGACCACCAGATGGGTTCCTTTTTTGGAGGAGAGCGTCTTGGTTCTATTTGGGATGGCACGATTCATGCACGAGTGGATGTGCTCGTACAGTGCTTTAGTGTAGGATTTGGCAGTCGAACTTTCAGTTCCCGTCTGCATGGGTGTCATGAAGTTTGTCACTTCTGACTTGAGTAGCATGAAGTTGGCCTTTAAGAAGTTTTTTTACGGATGTTTCCTTACTGGGGGGGTGGGATATGGATGTCAAAGGTAATTAGCTTATGGTCAGACCTAACCAACGAGGGGGTGACCACTGGTGTGGAGCATCTATTTCTCATGTTGGTAATGACCAGGTCCAGGATATTGGAGCCCTTGGTGGGACTATGGATTAGTTGATCCAGGACATTAGAATTTATGAATTCCAAGAACTGTTGGGCAAATGTGTTGGTACATGAGTAGTTTTCCCAGTTAATGGCAGGGTAGTTGAAATCACTCAGTACTAGGGTATTTGGTTGTATTTTAATATTTTCCAGTATGTTTAGAAAGGTGTAGTGAGAATCTTGGGGCATGGTGGGGGATCTGTAGCAAGCTACAAATTGGATTGCAGTCTTACCTAGTGTTAGTTGCACCTGGAAAATTTCGGATGCATTGTGTTGATAAACTAGCCTGGAGGTGTGAATATCCTTGGTGAATATGGACACTCCTCCAACTTTAGTCTTTCGGTCCTGGTTTAGTGGCTGAAAAGTGTGGCAAGAGTTGTAGCCTGGTATTGCAGGGGTGGTCTCTGGAGCCTTGAAGCAGGTCTCAGTTACAGCACAGATATCAATGATGTGAAAGCAGGTAACTCAAGTTTTACCTGTCTAAAAAGTTAAGTTTTAGTGGAGAGTCATTATTTTTAACACAGCAAGACGGATTGAAAGGGGGTTGTCACTTTTGTATTCTGGTACTATGGAATACAGCAGGATGGCCAATAAATTGAAATAGTTGAAGGGGAGTGACTTCATAAAATGACAACTATGCGCTTACTCACACAAGCCAGTAAAAGCAGAGAGTAAATGAGATATATGGTCAAATTAACACAAGGGGCAGGCAACTAGAAAGACAGTGGTGTTTAAATTATTTCTGCCTGACTAAGAAGAGACAGAGCTGTGGTCTGTTTTTAAGTTTTAATACGCAGTTAAAAGCAGAATACAAGTAAAACACAGGCTAAAGAAAACAGATCACAGTATTCAAAATAGAAAAAGGCAATAAAGTAATACAAAATACAACAAATGAAAAGCAAATAAGAAGTCATGTACTCACCATAACGTTCCATCTGAGTAGGTAAACTTCATTTGTCAGCAACCTATGGGTATCGGATCCAAGCCGGCAGTTTTCAACAGCTTTAGATCCGAGCTCCAAGCTTGCCCCCCTACCCATAATCCCCTGCCAACCCTGACTGACATCAGATCAAGTTTGCCCAACAGCAGAAACTGCTATAAAATTATTAATCTCAAGATAAAGTGGGTAAAACCCATGGACCTGAGTATGAAGACATTCGCAAGTGAAGGGGCAGGAGGGAGGGACGGTTGCTGACAAATGAAATTTACCTACTCAGATGGAACGTTATGGTGAGTACATAACTTCTTAATCTGAAGTAGTTAACTTAATTTGTGCAGCAACCTATGGGACAGAGTCCCCAGCTACCTGAATCTTGGGTGGCCTTCATGGAAGGATGTTCTGGAGCACTGCAGAGCCAAAGGATGCTCTCCCTCTGGAGATAATGTCCAATTTGAAGTGATTGATAAAAGTATGAGATGAAGCCCAAGTGGCTGTCGAGCAAATATCATCCAAAGAGACTCTAGCTCTAAAAGCCGCAGAGGTAGAGATAGATCGAGTAGAGTGGGCATGGACTCCCCGAGGTGCGGGCCTGCCCGAATTTTCATATGCTAAATGGATACACTGTGAAATCCATCTAGACATTGTGACTTTAGACACAGATTTACCCAAGTTAAATTTGGCAAAGGAGACAAACAGCTGATCGGATTTCCTATGATCAGATGTCCTGTGGATGTAGAAGCGAAATTGTCTATGCACATCCAATGAGTGTAGTTTGCATTCCCCTTTGTTATGGTAATTAGGAAAAAATATTTGACTCAGAGGCAACCTTGGGAAGAAAAGAGGGATTGGTCCTGAGGTAAACTCTATCCTTGTGAAAGGTCAAGTATGGGGGTTTTACACAGAGGGCCTGCAGTTCAGAGACCCTTCGAGCCGAGGTGATAGCGACAAGAAAAGCCGTTTTCCATGACAAGAATTTAAGATCTACAGAAGTTGCAGGCTCAAATGGGGGAGCTGTCAAGGCCTGAAGCACCAGCGTTAAATCCCAAGGAGGGACTACACCCTTCACTGGAGGTCTGAGCAGAAAGGTGCCCTTCAAAAAGGTCTTACACAATTTCGTGGTGATCAAAGGGCCCAATTCATTTCCCACGTGATAATGAGAGATAGCTGCTAGTTGAACCTTGACTGTGGAGGAGCTAGCCCCCTGATGAAACAGTCCTGACAGAAAGTCTAATACAGCAGGCAAAGGAGCTGTAAAAGGATCCAAATTTTTGCGTTCCACCCAAATGGAGAAACGTTTCCATTTGCTGCTATAGATCTTTCTAGTAGAAGGCTTGTGACTGCTACTAGAATGGTTTTAACTGGGGAAGAGATACCCGGAGTCCTAGCTACGAGTGGAACTGGAGCAGCCAAGCTGTGAGCTTGAGGTTGTCCAGATTCGGGGGTGGGATATTAGATCCGGATGGGGATCCAGAATCCAAGGAGGATTCACCAGATGAGACCAAAGGTAAGGGAACCAGGTTTGACGAGGCCAAAATGGGGCAATGAGGATAATCCTGCTCCCCAACCGACTGGCTTTCTGAAGAAACTTCAGCATCAGAGGAAGGAGGGTAAGCATAAAGAAGACCGGGAGGCCAAGCATGAACCAGAACATCTCTCGGGGGTTCCCCGGGGGGGAAATGAGAACGAAGTAGTCGTAACATTTTGTATTCGAGGAAGAGGCAAAGAGATCGCAACCGGGTTGACCCCATTTGGTGAAGATCCGATTCGCTATCTCGGGATTCAGAGACCACTTGTATGGTAACAGGATGGTGCGACTTAGTTTGTCTGCTAGGATGTTGGACCGTCCCGGAATGTGCATTGCTATGAGAAAGCGGTTGGTGGAGATCGCCCATTCCCACACCCTCATGGCCTCTCGATAGAGTGGGTAAGACCTGGTTCCCCCCTGTTTGTTGATGTACCAGACAACAGACATATTGTCCGTCTGAATCGCAATCGTTCCTACAGGAAGAAGGTCCTGAAGTGCTTGCAACGCTAACAGCACTGCCCTCATCTCTAGGACATTGATATGCAGTGAGCTCTCCGTGAGGTCCCACGTGCCTTGGACTGTCTTGCCCGAACAATGCCCCCCACACCTGAGGCGGGAGGCGTCTGTGGTCACCGTGGCTAGTGGAGGGGTCATAGAAAAGGGGCGTCCTTGCTGGAGGTCCGGAGATTGGAGCCACCATAGGAGGGCCCTCTTGCAAGCCCTGCTGAGTGGAACGGGATGGCTCAGAGGATAGTGAAGAAAAGACCACTGGACCTGAAGGGTCCATTGTAACACCTTCATGTTCAAATGTGCCATTGGCAATAGGTTGATTGCTGCCGCCATCGAGCCAAGAGCCCTCAGGACCAATTCTGCCGGGGGAGCTGGAGATTGCAGAATGGTCTGCACGTGTAGCCTCAGGGATAGTAGACGGTCTATGGTCAAGAAAGCTAGGAGTTTGTGTCCAATCTGGCCCCTATGAAGTCTATAGTCTGAGTCGGAGTAAGAGACGACTTCTCTATGTTGATAGTGATCCCCAGCCGGGGAGCTAGACGAAGTAAGTAGCTTCTGGCTGTACAGAGTAGATGCCTTGTTGGGGCGGTCAGGAGCCAGTCGTCCAGGTACGGGAAGACCTGAATTCCCTGGAGCCTCAGGTGGGACGCTATCACTGCTAACACTTTGGTGAACACCCTGGGGGCTGTGGTGACACCAAAGGGGAGGACCCTGAACTGGAAATGACTGGCTCCCAGCCGGAAGCGGAGGAACCTCCTGGATCGCCTGTCCATCAGAATGTGGTAGTATGCATCCTTGAGGTCTATAGAGCACATCCAATCGTTCTCCCGCAAAAGGGGGAGAATGGATTGAAGAGTGACCATGCGGAACTTCTCTTTGGTTACTGACAGGTTCAGGGAAGAGAGGTCGAGGATTGGTCTTAAGTCCCCCGTCTTTTTTGGCACCAAGAAGAACCTGGAGTAAAACCCGAACCCACACTGGTCTGGGGGGACCTGTTGGATGGCTCTTTTTTCCAGCAAATGTTGGATTTCCAATGCTGCGGCCTCCCTCTGATCAGATGGGACATCGGGGAGGTATCTGGGGCTGCGTGGGTAACGAGAAAAGGGAATTAGATATCCTCTGGATATGATGCGAAGCACCCAGCGGTCTGTCGTGATGGACTCCCAAGCTGCTGGGTGCTTCGAGAAACGCCCCCGACTGCCTCCAGAGTGGAGCAGTCGGGCAACCCCTCAGGGGTGTTGTGTGGGTTGGTCCGAGAAGGATTCTCTGAATCCAAAGTTCCGCGGGCCCCCTCTGCCTCTAGGGCGGCATCCACCCTGCCCTCCTCTGCCGCGGAAGGGCTAGGAGTCCGGAGCGGGACGGGAGTGTTGCGACTTCCGGAACCAAATCTTCTTCTGTCCCTTTTGGTTCTTAGAGAAGGACCTCTGGGGAGCAGAGAAGCGGACTCCGACGGCAGACAACGTCTTCCCGTCCTTTTCGCTCTGAACCAAGGTATCTCGCACGGTTTTGCCGAAGAGGGCAGAACCATCAAAAGGGGCATTAGCGAAAGACGCCTTAAAGGGTTCTGTGAAATCACAGTGCCGGAGCCAGGCCTGACGTCTCATAACGAAGCCCGCTCCGCCGCCTCTAGCGGCTCCTTCCGTGGCATGAGACAGAAGCCGCATAGAGGTGTTAGATATGGATCGTAGAGTGGCCATCCGGGTGGAGTGCAATTGTTTGTCCTCCGCTGACATGGACTTGGGGGGCGACGCAGCATACTCTTTGATAAGGTCTCGCTGCAGTCGGAGCACATGTGCCATGTAGTTCAGCGACCTCACAGAGAAGGTAGCCGAACTAAACACCCGCTTCCCTAGGCGGTCCATCGACCGAGACTCCTTGCTCGGGGGATGAACCGAAGGACTCTCCTGAGCAAGTTCCCTCTTGGTGGCCGCCGCCACCAACATGGCATCTACAGGGGGACCCTTACTCCAGTGGGACTTGTCAGAGGGTGGGCTAAGAATCTTGTCCGGGCACTTGGGGACTGGCTCCACAGTGTCCGGCTCCTTCCACGCCCTGGTAGTAATCAAGTCTACCAGGGGGTCGGCTGGAGGGGACACCCAAGAGGTAGACGGACCTGCTTCAAACGCCTCCAGGAACACGGATTCGTCAGAGGTAGGCTTTGGGGCAGACCACCCCCCCTTTATTCTGAGCATCTCCATGATGTCACCAAATGAGACATCTTCGGGGGATGATCTTGGGGAGCCTTCCCCTTCCTCCAAATCCGTGTCCTCAGTCAAGGACTCGGAGGAGTCCAGGTGCCTCCTCTTGCACCTTCGCTTGTGAGGAACCTCCTCGGGGGGGCTGTCCGAGGAGGTCTCACCAGCAACGTCTTGTTCCAATGGAACTACCTGGGATGTCAAAGCAGGCTGTTCCTGGGGTCGGGTGATGGAAGTCGGGCCCAACTGAGAAGGAGTGCAGGGTGGAGCCGTGGCAAGGGCCGCGGGCCTGGATTCTCTCAACAGGACCCTCTCCACCACGTAGAATGCCGAGGGAGAGCTGCTCTCTCTGGGATCCGAAAGCAGACTCTCCCTCGGATCCGATGGATGGATCGGGGCCAGCGCCAAAGCGATCGGATCCGATGGACCAGCATGCTCCGACCTGGACGGAGCCGAAGGCATACCGATACCGCCAGATCCGAAGCTCAGCCCTCGTCTCCGAGAGCTCGGATCCGAAGAAAATGGACCCGACAGACTTGAGGGAAGTTTCGGCACAGAAGTACCCGAGACTATCGGCGCCGACACCCCCCCGGCTCCAAGGCTGCCTGGCTCTGAAGACTCCGAACCCAAGAAGCGGGACGGAGAAGGAGCTATCGGGGCAAAGAAGGGGGTTGAGCTCCCCCCTGGAGGGGGGGGGGGGGAGGCAGGAGCACTCCCATCTGCACTTGGGCCTGGAGGAATCTTCTCATCATCTGGTCCAAATCTGCATCCGTGAGACTTCTGGTAGATCTCGACGAGGCCACCGAGGCAGGGCGGGAATGTCGCCTCGATGACCTCGAAGGAGATCGGGTCTCCTCCTCCTCAGGACCCGGTGAAAAGCACGGGGACCGGATCCAAGAAGGAGGAGACCCAGAAGACCTGGAGGGAGAAGACCGCTTAGCCGGGGGCCGAAGCGGAGGCCTCGGCCCGCCGCTTGTGGTGCTTCTCTCTCCTCCTTTCTTTCCTGGCCTCCCTCTCCTCCGGGCCTAAGGCAGGAGGTTGAGTCCCTGCTGGGGGGAGGGAAGCAGGAGTGGCAGCCGCCACAGCGGGAGCCACGGGAGGACCGGAGATAGAAGCCGAGTCCGGGGGCAGAAGACCCGCCAGAATCAGCTTAGACCTCCGGTCCTTGAGTGCCCTGGGGTTGAATGCTGCACAAATGGTACAACCAGAGGACAGGTGCTCAACCCCAAGATACAACACACACCGAGTGTGGCCATCCGCTGGGGACAGCTTATGGCCACACTCGGTGCACTTAGAAAACATCACCTTTGGGGCCTCAGACATACTATTAGAAGCTAAGCCACACACACTAGGCCCCAAACACATACACACAACCCTGACAGAACCACGAAGGAAGGGGGAGGTTAAATAGAAACAAAATAATTTAAACTAAGAGAGCTTTTGGTTAGAAAAAAAGGGACCTAAACACACACTCACACCAAAGGTTAAAGAAAAGTGGTAGAAAAGTTAAATTTTTCTCAAGAGAACGAAAACGCCTGGAACTCTGGATCAAGCTGCTGAAGTAAACCGCAGCAAACTAGATCTGGGGTCAGTCAGGGTTGGCAGAGGATTATGGGTAGGGGAGGAGCTTGGAGCTCGGATCTAAAGCTGTTGAAAACTGCCTGCTCAGATCCGAGGTCGGATCAGATACCCATAGGTTGCTGCACAAATGAAGTTAACTACTTCAGATCTAACCTTTCCCTCACAGCAAAGTGTAGCAGAGTCTGGGTGAGCCTTTCTAGTCATATGTCAAAGAACTGTGGAGCAAATGAAGCCCTTCCTCTAGAAACCAAATCCAACTGATAGTGGGAAATGAAAGTTTAGGGAAGACGACCATGTTGCTGCTGCACAAATGTCATCTAAAGTTTGACGATCTGCAAAGGCAGTGGAGGTAGAAACTGCCCTGGTAGAGTGAGCCCTCACTGGTGCAGCCAAGGGAATACCCTCTGAAGAATAAATGAAGGAAATACATTGTGAAATCCAACGGGAAACTGTGACTTTCAAAATTCCTCTGCCCTTTCTATTCATAGAAAAGGCGACAAATAGTTGGTTTGAACGCCTAAATTCTTGCGTTCTATGTAAATAAAATCGAAGTTGACGATGAACGTCCAAATGTGTGCAGGATGTATTCCCCGTTATTGCAATAGTTAAGAAAAAATACTGGGAGATGAATACATTGATTGAGATTCGCTGTTAAGGCCACTTTAGGCATGAAGGATCTGTCCTTATGGAAAACTATGTAGTGCTGCTTGATAGTAAGAGCTTGCAGCTCAGAAACTCTCTTTGTCGAAGTTACTGCTACTAAAAAACTAAAAAGGCAGTCTTCCAAGAAAGAAACTTAATATCGCATGAAGCCGCTGGTTCAAAGGGTGGTTTTGTCAAAGCCTGCAGGACCAAAGTCAGAAACCCATGGGGGAGAAGCTGTTTTCACAAGAGGCCGTAATAGAAAACCCCCTGTTAAGAAGGCCTTACAGAAGTGCGCAGAAAAGGCAGAATTACCACCAAGGTGAAAATTCGAAATCACTGCCAACTGAACCTTGACAGTGGAAAAACTAGCCCCTTCCTTAAAGACAGAGGTCAAAAAAAGAAGTATTTTGGGAATAAAGGCAGAGAAGTGGTCCAAATTCCTATTCTTCGCCCAAATTGAAAACCTCTTCCATTTACTGGAATAAACCTTCCTAGTGGAGGACCTCTGGGAAGCACAAATAATCTCCTTTATGGGTGAAGCTAGCCTGGACTTAGCCAAAATCACTAGATGTGGACACACCATACTGTCAGACGTAAGGTCTGAAAGTTTGGGAGCGGTAGAAGAGATGGATGAGATAGCAGATCTGGAACTGGATCGAGCACCCAGGGTGAATGCCTCAAGTGAGACTGCAGGAGGGGGAACCACACCTGCCGAGGCCAAAAGTGGGCAATGAGGATCAGTTGACTCTTGAGGCATCTGGCTATCTGAAATACTCTGGGGATTAAAGGTAATGAAGGATAGGCATACAGAAGACCCGGATGCCAATCGTGGGCGAGTACTTCCCTGGGGGATTCCCCCTCTAGGGGGGGATCAATGCAAAGAAGTTGCTGCATTCGTGGTTGATAGGAGATGCAAACAGATCGCAGGTCGGACAATCCAACCAACGGAAGATCTGTTGAGCCATCACTGGATTCAGGGACCTCTCGTGAGGGGTCAAGATAGCCCTGCTCAATTTGTCCGCCAACATGGTGGATGCTCTGGGAATGTGCGTTGCAATGAGAAAGTGCCCCATGGCCATCGCCCACTCCCAGACCCTCATGGCCTCAGGACACAGCGGATAAGAACGTGTGCCCCCTTGCTTGTTTATATACCACACAACAGCCATGTTGACCAATAGAACTGCAACCGTTCCCTGAGGGAGACTGTCTTGAAAGGCTTGCAACAACAAAAAGACTGCCCTCGTCTCCAGAATGTTGATGTGTAGTTTGGTGTCTGGTGGCAACCATGTCCCTTGGACCATCTGTCCCTGGAAATGCCCCCCCACCCCAGGAGGGAAGCGTCCGAGGTGACTGTCGCCAAAGGAGTTGGAGGAACGAAAGACCTGCCTGCTAGAAGATCCGGTGAACGAATCCACCACAAAAGATGCCTGTAACACACCGGGGTGAGCCGAATGGCAAAGGATAGGGGATGCAGCAAGGCTGACCATTTAACTGCAAGGGTCCACTGAAGAACTCTCATATGGTACCGAGCCATCGGTACCAAATAAATGGCAGCCACCATTCATCCTAGAGCCCTGACAATGAGTGAAGCTGGAGGACAGGTTTGCTCCAGCAAAGTCCGAACTTGGTTGTGAATAAGAGACAACTGGCAAAGAGGTAGAACTGCTGCCTAAGAGGTGGTATCCAACAGAGTGCCTATGAACTCCAGCTTTTGGGTTGGAATCAAAGAGGATTTGTCCATGTTCACTGTAATGCCCAACTGATGAAAAAGGGAGAGTATGGTGTGAATATTGTCCAATAGTTGACGCCTTGTAGGGGGCATCAGGAGCCAATCGTCCAAATAGGGAAAAGCCTGGGTTTCCTGCAGCTGGAGATGAGCTGCTACCACCACCATGCATTTGGTGAACACCCAGGGGGCTGAGGTGAGACTAAAAGGCAGGGCCCGGAACTGAAAATGATCGACTCCCATGCGAAAGTGGAGAAACGTCCTGGACCATCGAGTCAATTTCATATGGTAGTACACGTTCTGGAGGTCCGGTGAGCACATCCAGTCATTGCTGTGCAAGAGAGGCACAATCGACTGCACAATGACCATCCGAAACTTTGACTTCTGCACGAACTGGTTCATGCGACTGAGATCCAAAATAGGACGTAGGTCCTCTTGTTTTCTTTGGAACTAAAAAGAAGCAGGAATAACTTCCGGATCCTCTTTGTCCTGCAGGGACCTCTTGGATGGCTCTTTTCCGAAGAAGGTTTACAATCTCCTGTCAGGCCGCCTCTTGCTGACTGGTTGGCACATCTAGAAGAGAAATGAATTTTGGGGGAACTTCCGAAAAGGGAATGCAATAGCCCCTAGATATAATTGCTAGCACCCACTGATCATTTGTAACACTTGCCCAGGCTATGGGGTGCAAAGATAACAGACCCCCAACTTCCCCTAGGGACGGACCATCAGGCAACGTCTCAGGGACGCTGCAAACGTTTCTCAGAAAAGGGTTCCCTGGAACCTTGGTTCTGCGGGCCTGCCCTGCCCCTGGGGCATCGTCTACTATTGAAACCTCTTCCCCGTCCCCTGGAAGAGGAATCCTCCTGAACATCCTGAAAGGGAGACTGTGCCTTCCGGAATGACATTTTCCTACTCCCCTTCTGGGTCTTGGAAAAAGACCTCTGAGGAGCAGAAAAACCTGATCCCAACAGCCGACAAGGTCTTCCCTTCCTGTTCACTGCAGGTCATCATCTCTTTCACAGTGGGACCAAAGAGTGTGGATCCATCAAAGGGGGCATTAACAAAAGACGTCTTGAAGGCCTCTGCAAACCCGCTCAGGCGGAGCCAGGCATACCTAACTGCGATGCCTGAGCCCGCCGCCCGTGAGGACCCTTCCACAGCCTTGGAAATTAGCCTCATGGACGAATTTGCAACTGAATGAAGGGTTGACAGCTTCTGAGAAACTACCTTGAATTCCTCCTCAGACAAGGACCCAGAGAGGGAAGTAGACAGTTCCTTTAACAAATCCCTCTGGAGATGGGTGAAATGTGCAAGATAATTTAATGCTTGCAGGCTAAAAGCAGCCGAGGTGAACACCCACTTTCCAAATCTGTCCAGAGTTCTCGAATCACGATTGAGGGGATGGACAGAAGAACTCTGCTCTGCCAATTCCTTTTTGGTGGCAGCGGCCACCACAATAGCATCAACCGGGACCACTTTGGACCAAAAGGCTCTATCTGCTGGGGGACTAAGAAACTTGTCCACTTTCTTTGGTACTGGCTCCACAGTATCTGTCTCCTTCCAAGCCCTGCTGGCCACAAGATCAATAAGAGGATCAGCGGGGGACACACTCAAGAGGTAGATGGGCCCGTACTGAAAGCCTCCAGAAATATGACTTCCTCAGAGGACGGGATTTGGGCAGACCAACCGCCTTTGGCCTTGAGGATTTTGAGTAGGTCTCCGAAGATGGCGTTCTCCAGCGGTGATCTTGGGGACCCATCCCCTTCATCAGTATCCGTATCCTCGGTAAGAGACTCCATAGGGGAGTCAAGATGTCTCCTCTTACAAGTCCTCTTCCTGGGAACTTCCTCCGCCAGAGGCTGGGGGAAGACTCAGAAGAGGAGGGGGTCCCAGAGGGGAAGACATCCCCCTGGAGGCTAGGTCGGACTGGCTGACTGGAAGCAGGATGACCCAAACTATTCAGATGCTGGGGCTGGGTAGGATGACCGCGTGCGGGGGAGGCAACCCTGATAGCAGAGAAGGATCTTTTGGCAGCCTGGAAAGCGGAAGGACTGCAGGAGGTCCCATCCCCCTCTTCCCCCTGATATAACCCTAGCAGAAGAGAAGGTAGACCCCCCTGGCCTCCCACTCCACCGGACAGCACCGGACCGGTGCTGTCAAAGGCCGAGGCGTCCAGAGGAGCCGGTCCGAAAAGCCTGGGCCCGAATCCAACCCCATAGACCCCGGTTCGACAGCCCTGACCAGAGGGATGGTCTGTTCTGGGGGGGGGGGGCAGGAACAGTAACCAACCACCGATCCCATCAGGAAAGGACCCAAATGAGGTCCCGGAGCTCCCCTAGCCTCTGCTCAACAGTCCCAGAGAATCCAAGCCACTGGTCGGATGAGGAGTGATCGAAAGGGAAGTGGGAGATTGGATTCTCGACCTGTAGGCCGGAGAAGCCAGAAGTCCTAACTCCATCTGGCTTTCAGAAAGGCCCGCATCCTCCTGTCCATATTCATAGGGAGGGCACTCCTGGAAGATCGGGAGGATATGGAGGAACTGCTGGGAGAGCCGTGCCTGGAGTCTGAAGTTAGTCTCTTGTGCTCCCTAGAATGAGATCTACCCAGTGAAGACAGGGCCTGCCCTGAGGACAATGGATCCAAGGGGAGATCCTCTACTATGATCGGCTCCAGCATGACTCTTGGATCCAACCGAATCGGAGTCAAACCCAGCGACGGATCTGAAATAACACTTCTCGAATATCTCAAACGAAAGGGTCAGATCCGTAGGCATGACTCCTGCCCTCGGATCCAAAGGTCTGGAGTTGAAAACCTTGGATCCAGGAGAGGAAACCGAAGGTGCCGGATCAGAGGGCTTCGGGTTCGAACCCTTGGATCCAGGAGTAGACTCCCTGGATGATCTGGGACCCGGAGATCTCGGATCCGAAACTGCCCTGGCCGGATCCAAAGATCTAGGATCTGACAGCCTTGGATGTTTGGACGGGAACTCCTCCACAGAAAGCTTCTTTCTAGCCCCTGACGAGCCTGCCTTGGCCGGGGAACCAGTGACCAAGGAGACTCCTTTGACCAAACCTTTAATAAGAAGCTTGTTACGATGGTTGACCAAAGCCCTCTGGTTGAAAGCAGCATAAATGCTGCACTCCACCTCCAGGTGGTCACTGCCGAGACAGTACAGACACTCCAAGTGTTAGTCTGAAACAGGCATTTTCCGCCCACATGAGGAGCACCTTTTAAAACCCAAAGGTTTATCCTAATAACTAACCCAGGAAACAACTTCACTCAAGTCAAAACAAGCCAAAGTTCCAAAAACCTGACAAGACCATCTGAGAAACTCATCAAGTACTTACAACTACTTAACTGAAATTTAAGAAACTGTCCAAAATACACACTTACACTAAAGAGGAGCTGAGCAATCTGCATCTGACTAACTGAGCGGCAAATGAGATCTGAGGGAGTTGGGGGCAGCAGAGCATTATGGGAGGGGAGGAGCATGAGCTAAGCTGTGTTCTGTGTATGCCAGCTTGGATCCGATATCGGATCCAAGACCCTAACATGAGGAATGGTGACTAGATAACATCAGATCCTATGACACATGTCAAAGGTGACAGACAACGATATTTTAGGTGACACGCCAGCGTTCACCATCACCCACAGTACCAAAGAAACTGCTTTTGCATTCATTGCTCATGTGACGTGCATTGAATTATTTTGTGCCAGGAGCCAGTTCAACAACACTGTTGCAGAGATAAGGAAGTTATTAACCTCAAAGACTATTTCGGTACACTGTCTCGATACAGTCTGCAAAGGGCAGTGCTACCATTGTTTTCTCTTTCTTCACAGTTACACCTCTGCAAAAGTCAAGTAGTCTGCATTTCTAAGAGTGTGCTGCTTTACATTCCTCTCAACTGTCCCTCTTAACCCCTCCTAAAACTGGTGACATTTTACACTTAACAATGACAATAATTAGATTTATAGAGTTATTTTACTTCAGAAAATGTACATTAATTTACGTTCATTTTTTTCTGTTAGTGTCTCACATATATAGTACTAGTGGTTTAAAACTGTCCGTGTCTCTTATTTCTAGATTTGTCTGTGATTCTGTTGAGATTTATCCCTGATGTATTGAGAGCTATGTTGTTTTATTTGGGGGGGGTGGGGGCGACACACCAGCAGAGTCAAGTTAGGCATTTTCCTAATTTTTGACACGCCAAGCCCAAATGGTTCATCATCACTGTGCTGAGTCTGTGATAATAAAAAACATTTAATTTAAAATTTAAATGAAAGGTTGGGTTTCACCAAAAGTACAATGTAATTTCTGTGGTGTAAACAAAATTAACAGCAGAAACTTGTGATATGTATACAAACAGGCCATGATTTAAGATGGTGTTTGTTTTAATACTAGACAACAGGGTACCAGGTCTCTCTTCTGGCAAACTGTCCTTGGTAAAATGTTTCTTCTCAAGAGAGAATGCGCTGGGTCTCCCAACTCTCTCAACTCCAGCCTCCTCAGGTTTTTCTTCTTAGACTACATAGCCCCTTCTTTTTATAAACCTTATTCTGACACTGGTCTTTAAATACCAGTGATACCCAGAGTTCCTCTCAAAGGGGTATCACTATACACACAGTCAGTGCAAATACTAGTACAATTCCTGAAAACAGACATCCATACAATTTACTAGTGACAATCACACCATGTTACAATACATACAAAAAATATGCTGTTCACTGAAAGTCTGAGGGTGATGACAAATCCTCAGAACAGTGGGAATTTAACAGCAATAATGGGGAATGCATACTACCTCTGAAGCAGTGCTATCCTGCAGTTGGCACATTAAGTAGCACGGCTGGAAACAGCAGCAAGTTTTCTGTAGGAATAGCTGTTTAATTCTTTATAAAATGCCAGGACTTACAGTGTTGGTTTTGCACCTTCTATAGGGAGCAGTGTACAGCTAAATATTCCCCAAATGTATGCAACTTTAGAGCTGATAATTTATGTAACATTAGGGGGTGAGTGTGAGGGGCTGAGGGTGTGTCCCCCACACTCAAAGCAGAATTTTTGTGAAAGGAGTCAACACTGTTTGCAAAGCAGAGTTAGGGTTTACAATTCCGATTTGAGATGCATTTGCAAAGCTCGATTTTTACCAGTAGCTCGAGACCAAGCTCCTTATCCCATGATGCACTGCTGGAATTACCTCAGATTTTGTTTGCTGTTTGTACTATAGCCGTATAAATGGACTACCCTCCCATGGACAGGAAGAAGAATTGAGCAACCACGATGAGACCAACCTCTAGGTCAACTATCAGCCAGGTGGGACATAAGAATGAAGGCGAGATAGAACAACTCACATGGAATGTTATGGTGAGTACATAACTTCTTAATGTGAAGTTGTTCAATCTCGCCATTCATTCTTTACTGATGGGTAGCGTCCCTAGCACCGTCAATCTCAGGTGGCTCACGGAAGTACATTCTTCAGAACCATAGACCCAAAAGAAGCCTTGTCCCTGGAGGCCTTATCAACTTTGTAATGAGTGATAAAGGTACGAGGTTTAGACCAAGTGGCTGCAGCACAAATGTTATCAAGAGGCAATTTGGCTTGGAATGCAGAAGATGTAGAAACTGCTCTGGTTGAGTGAGCTTTAATCTTGTGTAGTAAGGGTATATTAGCAGTTGAATAAATAAAGGTGATACATTCAGATAGCCATTTAGAAAGCATTGTTTTAGCCACTGGTCTTTTCTGGCTTCAGAGAATGACACAAAGAGCTGGTCTGATTTCCTAATATCTTTTGTTCTGTCCAAATAAAATCTAAGCTGTCTGTGAACGTCAAGTTTGTGAAGCATATACTCCAATTTATTGGAGTGGTTAGGAAAGAAGACTGGTAACTCATTATGACTTGGTTGATATTGGATTCCAAACAAACTTTGGGCAAAAAGGAGGGGTTTGTCCTAAGAAATACTCTATCAGCATGAAAAATCAAATAAGAAAGGCTGATAGATAAGGCGTGAAGTTCTGACACTCTGCGGGCAGAAGTAATAGCTACCAGAAATATGGTTTTCCACAATAAAAATTTGAGATCACAAGATGATGCTGGTTCAAATGGTGGAAGGATTATACGAGACAGCATAAAATTTAGATTCCATGGAGAATAAGGAGTTTTCACTGGAGGCCTCATGTGAAAGGTTCCTTTGAGAAAGGCCTTGGACAACTTGTGGGACATTATGTTTAGCCCATCAGCTCCGAGATGAAAGTTAGATATAGCAGCCAACTGGACCCGAACTGTTGCGGCTGCCGCTCCTTTATTATAGATCATAGTCAAGAATGCTAATATGGATGTCAAGGGGGCTTGTTAAGGATCAATGTTCTGCTTAGAAGCCCATATGGAAAATCTCTTCCACTTACTAAGATATAATCTTCTGGTGGATGACTTATGGGAAGACAAAAGGATCTGTTTTGTTTCATTGGAAAAGTTATGAAGCCTGGCTATGAGGGGAACTGGAGCAGCCAAGCTGTTAGCTTCAGTGACTGCAAGGAAGGATGGAGGTCCCCCGACGGATGTGTCAGAAGGTCTGGAACTGGGTCCAGAATCCATGGATCCTCCAAGAGATGATGATGAAGAAATGGGAACCAAATCTGCCGAGGCCAATGAGGGGCTATAAGAATGATGGTCCTTCCCAGAGATTTTGCTTTCTGTAGAAATCTGGGTATCAACGGGATAGGAGGAAATGCATAAAGGAGACCTGGGGGCCAATCGTGTACAAGTGCATCTCTAGGGGCTTCTCCCGGAGGGGGAATCAGGGCAAAGTAGCTTCTGCATTTCATGTTGATGTGACTGCCAAAAAGATCATAGCAAGGCTGGCCCCATTTGTGGAAAATCCTGTCCTCAATCTCTTTCTTGAGGGACCACTCGTGCGGCAACAAGATTGCCCTGCTCAGTTGGTCTGCTATCATGTTGGATCTCACCGGGATGTACGTTGCCAACAGAAAGCGCTGGGATGAGACAGCCCACTGCCAAACTCTTAGGGCTTCTCGGCAAAAGGGGGTAAGACTTGGTTTCTCCTTGCTTGTTCAAGTACCAGACTACTGACATATTGTCTGTCTGAACTGCAATCGTTCCTAGAGGAAGAGAGTCCTGGAAGTACTGCTCATCTCCAGAACACTGATATGCAGATGTGACTCTTGATCCGTCCATGTGCCTTGGGCAGTTTTTCCCTGAAAATGCCCCCCCCCCACCCTATCAGTGAAGCGTCCGTGGTCACAGTGGCTATTGGAGGGGTGTAGTACAAAGGGGTGTCCTATGGTTACATGAAGAGACGTCAACCACCACTGGAGATCTCTCTTGCAAGAGTTTGTAGTTAAAATCATGTGATTCATTGGAAGTTCCTGATAAGACCATTGAGTGAAAAGCGACCACTGAGTGAAAAGCAGCCACTGAAGAATCCGCATATGCATCCTTGCTAATGGTATGGCCAAGATCCCTGCAGCCATCAAACCCAATACTTTTAGAACTTCTGTGGCTGGTGCTCTTTCTTTCAATACCAATGAGCTGACACGCTGGCGAAGAAGAAAGACTCTCTCGATCGGTAGTCGTAGAGTGGTGGTTGAAGAGTTTAACTCTGCCCCTATAAAAACGATATGCTGTGATGGCGACAAGGCAGACTTTTCTTAGTTGACTGTAATGCCTAAGTGATTGCAGAGTGTCAGAGTGTATTCCTTTGCCTGAATCAGTTGCTGCCTGGTGGAGGAGGTAAGGAGCCAATCATCTAGGCACGGAAACACATGGAATCCTCGACGCCTTAGGTGAGCCGTGACCACTGCCATGCATTTGCTGAACACTCTGGGGGCTGTAGTGAGACCAAAGGGCAGGGCTCGAAATTAATAATGATTGGCTCCCAGCCGGAAACGCAGGTGATCTCTGGATGGCCTGGCCATTTTTATGTGGTAGTACGCATCCTTGAGATCTATCGAGCACATCCAATTGTCTTTCCCTAAAAAGGGAAGAATAGTCAGTAGCCTGACCATCCGGAACTTCTCTTTCTTCACAAATTGGTTGAGTCTGCTGAGATCCAAAATGGGTCTCCAGTCCCGTTTCCTTTGGAACCAAAAAGAATCTTGAGTAAGTTCCGGATCATGTTTGGTCTGCTGGGACTGGCTGGAAGACTATTTTTTCTAGCAACTTGTGGACCTCTATTAGTTGCTTGTTCCCTGTAACTGGGTGGAACATCCGGGATTCTCCTTGCAGGTGGGGGCGAAGTGGAGAACAGTATGAAATACCCCCTGGAAATAATACTTTGTACCCAGCTGTCCTTTGTTTTATCTTGCCAGGCGTCTGGGTACAATGATAAGCGACCCTCGACTGCCTCCAGAGCAGGACAGTCGGGCCTCCTTTCAGGAGTGCTGATAGGGCTAACCAGAGAAGTGATCTCTGTCACCCTGGTGTTGTGGACCCCCCTCTGCTGCAAGGGCGGCATCTTCCATTATTACCCCCTCCTCTGCACCTAGAGGGGGGTTCACCACGTGTGTCCTAAAAGGCTCCTTGGGCTTTTCGGAACCACATCTTTCCTCCTCTTTGGCCTTTGGGGTAAGGCCGAGTAGAGGTGGAAAAATGGACTCTGACGGCAGTTCACACCTGGCCAGAACTTCCTTCACTTTAGGCCCAAACAGAGATGAGCCATCAAAAGGGGTGTTCACGAATGAAGACTTAAAGAGCTCTGTGAATGAACACAAGCACATCCAGGAATGTCTTCTGAGAGCAATTCCTGTACCCGCTGCCCTACGCATCCCATCAGCTGCATATGATACGAGACGCATGAACGAGTTAACAATGGAATTTAGGGTAGTAAGCTTTGTCAGAAGCCCCTGCAGGTGTAGTACCCTGAAGAGTATCTCCCAACTCCTTAAGGAGATCTCTTTGCAACCTAGTGAAATGGGTCAAGTAGTTCAGGGGTCGGAGTGTAAAAGTCACTGAACTTAAACATACGTTTCCCATATCTATCCATGATCCTGGACACTCTACTAGGAGGATACATAGACGAGGAAGTCTCAGACATTTCCTTTTTGGTGGCCGCCGCCACCACCATGGCATCAGCAGGGATTCCTTTGGGCAAAAATGATTTATCTACGGGATCAGAAATAAACTTGTTAGGCCTCCGAGGGACAGGCTTCATGGACTCCGGTGACTCCTACGCCCTCCGAGAGACCAGCTGCATGAGCTCACTGAAGGGTGGAGACACCCAAGAGGTGGAAGGTTGAGATCCGAAAGCCTTCAGGAGAACTGACTCGTCCTCAGTAGGGTTTTTGGACTGCCAATCACCCCTCTGCCTGAGGATCTTGAATATCTCCGCAAAGAAGATATCCTCAGAGGGGGATCGTGGGGACCCTTCTGACTCATCCAAATCAGTGTCAGATGTCAAAGACTCCTGTGGGGAGTCCAAGTTTTTCCTCTTGCACAATCTCTTCCTGGGGACCTCCTCCATGGGGGCCTCTGGGGAGGTCTGAAAAGAGCAGAGGGCTACCTGAGGCTCAGGGTCTCTATGCCTATCCTGGACGATGGAAGCAGAAGCAGACACAGGCGCTTTGGGGAAGAGGAAGCCAGACCTGGTGTCGAGGATGTCTTTGGGGACAAGGCTCTCCTCATGGCTTCGAAGGAATCACGGCTCCGATAAGGAGTCGATGGACCCGAAGGAACCGCCAGCACCTCCCGGATCGAGGCCATAGGCTCAGAGCCAGAGGAAGGAGCCGAGCTCATCTGAGCCGAAGCCCCGAGAGGAAGAGTTGACACCAAGTCGGTGCGACTATCCTCTCCAAGCCCAACAGGAGAGTGTCGGCCCCTAGAGTCTCCGGTCAGCGCAGAGGACGTCAGAGTAGATGGAACCGAGGACACTGGAGAAGATCTCGGCTCCAAAGGCTCCACGATCAACAGGTCGGTCCCCTCCAGCTCGGAAAGTCCGGTATGGCTCAGAGGAAGACCAGTCAAATCTGGAGTAGTGGTCTTCGGTTCCCACGCTAGGGTTAGAGCAGACAACAATTTAGCAAGGCCTGGTGCCTGTAAGAGCTTCTGCACCAATATGTCCATATCCAAATCCAACAGGCTGACAGAAGACCTAGAAGAGTCCACCGACGATGCCGATTGAAGAAGTGGAGATGCAGGTCTCTCAGATACCAGCTCCAGAGCTGTGGGCCGGCTCTGAAACGAAAAGACAGTCAGCTCCGAGATCTGTGGAGCCGATGTCACAGGATCTTCCAATTTCTTGGACTTCTTGGACAGTTTAGATTCCTTGGAGTCCCCTGAAGACTTTGAGGACTTGCTGGCCCCATCCTGGTCACTCAATACTTCTTGAAACAGATGCTTCAGCAAGCCTCTGTCAACTAATTTTCTTTTCCTCTCCAATAAGACCCTAGAGGAAAAAGAGTGCAAATTACTGCAAGACTCCTGCAAATGTACAGCCCCTAAGCAGTAGACGCACTGAACGTGGCTATAAGTTACATACATCTTTTGCCCGTAGTCTGGACATTTCTTGAATCCAGATTTTGGGTGCTTGTCCTCAGACATATCCAAACAACAAATGCCTTAGGCTTAACGCCAAAACAAAGCACACAAAAAGCCTAATAAAGGAACACTCAGCATATAATATTAAGAACCACACCTAGGCTCAAAGCACGCAAAGCCTAGAGAACAGCCAAATTAACAAATATGACTGTAATAAAACACACACACTATAAGTATATAAGTAAATAGTGTGGGAAGAAATAGCCAGAGAATTGTTATGGCTAGACTTGTATAGGCCCTAGGGCTGATAGCCTAGTACCAACCTATGAACCTATAAACCAATGGCCCAAAAGAAAGAAGGGCCAACACTAGCTAAATGTATATATCTGTATATTTATATAAGTAACAATGCAGATAACCAACTAGGCCAAAACACGAGGCCACTGCAAACTATACTAAACTATGTTAATAACACACGAAGGAAAAGGGGAGTTTGTAAGAAGCTAATAACTATTCTATGGAAGAATAGCAAAAATTTTGTAAATAACTTGTGAAAAACGTGTTTTTTGATGAAATACTGGCTCGAGCAAAACTGGAACCTCTGATCCGTGCTGCGGCAAACTAGATCTGAGATAATTCCAGCAGTGCATCATGGGATAAGGGGCTTGGTCTTGAGCTACTGGTAAATCTCGAACTTTGCAAATGGCCATATAGGAGCCAATGGATCGGCTCCAAACCCATCAGTAAAGAATGAACAGCAAGACTGAACAACTTCACATATAGTTTTTAAACATTCTTAAAAGGTGCTTCACCAAATCCTATCTGAGAGAGTAACAGTGATGAAGCTTAGTGTTACACAGTCCAAATTTGGAAATATTACTGGAGACCCACAAGGCTTGTGCCTTAAGGCCTCTTCAATTTTCTTTCATTCATTAATTTTTCAATACCAGCTTTATCTCGTTTTGGGTTGCGGGAAGCCAGAGCCTATTATATTCAACGTGTGAGCATAAGGCAGGAAAGGTGCAATTTAAAGCAACATCATCAATTTGTTCTCCACAAGTCTTTTGAATGTGGGGAAAAAACAGCCCCAGCAAAAACTCACCCAAGAACAGCAAGTGGACACACAAAAAATGTGCTCTAATCAAGACTGGAACCTGCTACACAAGCACTGTGAGGCAGCATTGCTAACAATATATTGTTGTACCTACTCCTTTCTCTCTCTAAATAAAAATAACTTTAATCTGCTAAACCAAAATACTATCTTAAATGTATACAATTTAATACATTGACCGGCCTTAAACAGGACTAAGAGAAGGCTTACTGAAGGCAGATACATAACGCATTTAGGATCAGTCTGCTAAATTGTGAATGGCTAATATTAATAAAACCTATACAATAGGCAACAAACTACATGCTCTCAGCAATAGCAATGGATGACTGCCAGACCATAGAGCCTGGTACATACGGTTCATTGGATTCCACCTGCTACGCTTTGGATCCATTATGTCTTAATGTTCACAGATGGCTGGAAGGACTGGATTGATGCTATATGATTTTTCATGTTGTTTGCTGCTGAACGAATGGAGGATGAAATGGGAAGAAAGTTTAGTAGTGGAGCAGAACATCTGCAGCCCATTTTTTCAATTTCATATAGGACTGCAGTAGTATGTGGAAATAGTAGTTGCGATCTGAGATGATGAAAAGCGAGAGAGATTGTTAGACAGACTGAATTGTTTTGACCCATGCTTCTCCACTGTATTTGTTCTAAACTATAACACAGTGAGATTTTCAAGATGGCACGTAGCCAGAAAAAAGAAGTTATGTTCTTACCGTAACGTTCATCTGTGTTGTCTATCTTCATCCAACATTGCGTCTTTCGGCTTTTCCCGGCTAGGGGTCGCCACAGCGGAACTCCGGTCCGCTAATGATTGGCAGTTGATTTTTATGTGCCACGTTGCCAGCCCTGATGCACAACCTTCAACGAAGGTACGCCCATTCACGCATATCACCACGCAGAAGACGCTCTAGCTGAGAATCGAACCGGACAGCATCTTACTGTGAGGCGACAACGCTACCGCAGCACCACCACCGCAGATATCTTCATCCAACATTATCCTGGGGATTTCGGTTCCGACCCCTGGAACTGACTCGGCCGCTTCACAAGCTTGAGATTTGAAGCTCAAGCTCCTCCTCCGGTCCCATAATACCCCCCCCCCCCCAGAATGCCTCAGATCAAGTTTACTGTACCTACATATACTCAGGCAGCTACAAATAAAGTATCAAAGAAACAGACAGAAAAGATCAGCAGGAGCTCAAACAGAAACAGTGGTTCCATGGACACATCAAGCAGGTCACTCAAAACATAGGACAGGGGGAGGGGGGAAGGTTAACGCTGAATTATGATAAACAACACAGATGAAAAGTTACTGTAAGAACATAACTTCTTTATCTGATGTCGTCATCATTCTGTCATTAACCTGCTGGACAGAGTCCCCAGCTACAGGAACCCCTGGTGGCCCTCGTTGGGAGGATATTCCACAGCAGAGCCGAAGGAAGACCTACTTCTGGATATGACGTCCAACTTATAATGAGTAATGAATGTATGAGGATAAGACCATGTAGCCGCTGCACAGATGTCATTATTAGGAACTCTTGACCAAAAGGCATGAGAGGTAGCCACAGACCCTGTAGAGTGGGCCTTAGTCTGACCAGGTACAGGGATGTTCTTAGAAGAATAAACAAAGGAGATACAGTCTCTCAACCATCTTGCCAAGGAGGCCTTGGTGATTGTTTTACCTTGTTTGGTGTCCGAAAAGAATATGAATAATTGCTCGGATTTCCTGAAATTTTTAGTTCTGTCCAAATAAAAATGTAAATGTCTATGCACATCAAGTAAATGAAGAGTGTACTCCCCTTTATTCTGGAAATTTGGAAAGAAAACAGGAAGATTAATGGAATAATTGATACTGGCTTCTGTAGCCAAGTTGAGCAAGAAGGGTGGATTGGTTCATAGACATGAAATAATTAATGTGGTTCACAGATTAGTACTAGGCTTGCTGCCCTTTTGGGCCATTTGAATCCTAGCCAGCTACCCCATGTGAGAATCAAACCCTGCACCCTGTGTCTTTAAGGTAAACACCTTAACCATTAGGTCATCCTCCCACCCTGTGGTGGTAAGGTTACCCTACCTTTGTGAAAAATTAAACATGGGAACTTGGAGAAAAGAGTCTGTAACTCCAAGATTTTGCCTGCTGAAATAATGGCCACCAGAAAAAGAGTATTCCTAGAAAGAAACTTTGTCTGCAGTAGCTGCAGTTTCGAAAGGAGAGCGAACCAGGGCTTTCAACATGACAGTCAAATCCCAAGGGGGGAATAGGATCCTTAATGAGAGGACAAAGTAAAAAGGTACCCATAAGGAAAGCTTTGCAAAGTTTAGCTGAAGCTAAAAAAGAAGATTCCTCCCCTAACTGAAAATTGGAGATTTGGGGGGGGGGGGGGTATGGCTAGAATTTGTCTGACATGAAGACACAGGCTCAACACTAAATCCACTGTCAAAAATGCCCGGGAAACTGTGGAGCCAAGTTGTGCCCCTATGAACTGAATCACTTGGACTGGCTCCAAATGAGATTTCTCTAAATTCAGAGTTATGTTGAGGTGAGGGGCCAGACATAATAGATAATCCCTGGCCTGAATACGGTGATTCCTGGTTGGAGCAGTCTACAGCCAGTCTTCCAGATAGGGAAATCCTTGCAGCCTAAGATGAGCTGCAACCACCGCCAAACATTTGGTGAACACCCTGGGGACTGTGGTGAGACTACACGCGAGTGATCTGAACTGAAAGTGACTAGCTCCCAGACTGAAACGAAGAAACCTTCTGGAGCATCTGTCAATACTGACATGGTAGTAAGAGTCCTTCAGGTCTACTGAGCACATCCATTCATCCTCAGTCGAGGTTGGATGGACTGAACTGTAACCATCCTGAAAGGACAGTTGTGTACACTTACCATAAATGTAGACGTTAGAGTGTATTCACTGTTGCAATCATCACATTTGGGTTATCTGCCTGTAGTTAGCCGCCCTCAGCCGGCCTGAATACCATAATCTTGGGATTTCTGCGTCGGATGCTGTCACTTCTTCCATGACGTCAGGTCATCAGGGGTATAAAACATGCAGCCGACACCATTACATCAGTTTTTCTTGCCCCAGATGTCAGGTGCCCCCAAAATAGGAAGCAATTATATGTTGTGGAACACCCCCAGCAAAAAGCAAATACACACAGTATAAGATATGCCAAGCCAAAAAGGATAGGTGAAAGCAAAGACAATCAGGGGGGGCTGGAGGGAGGGTAACCAGGACTGCAACAGTGAATACACTCGAACATCTACATTTATGGTAAGTGTACACAACTGTACTATGTTCTTCATGTTTCACTGTTGCAGGCATCACATTTGGGTTGATTCCCAAAGCTAAGGAAGGGTGGAGGTAGATTAAGAAGCATTAGGACTGGCAATCAGGCCATGTAAGACTGCTGTGGCAAATCCAGCTCTGGATTTAGAAAAGATAGGCAAGTGGTACTGCTTGGTGAAAGTGTGTACAGAGCTCCAGTTTGCAGCTTCCAGGATGTCCCAGGTAGGAACTCCTCTGAGAAATGCAGCAGAGGCAGATGCAGCCCTAGTGGAATGTGTTCTTATCCTCTGTGGGGTAGGTTTTCCATGGTGCCTGTAGCGGAAATGGATGCAGTGTGCTATCCATTTAGATATGGTTTCCTTTGAAATGGCCTTCCCCTCTTCCCGTGCAGCAAAGCTGACTAGCAGCTGGTCAGATTTTCTGAGAGGCTTAGTCTTGTCCAAATAGAATCTAAGCTGTCTGTGCACGTCTAGAGAATGCAGTATCCTTTCCCCTTTATTTTGAGGATTAGGGGAAAAAGTAGGCAAATGAATGGAATGGTTTAAAGCCACACTAGACACCACCTTGGGCATAAAAGATCGGTTAGTCCTGAGGGAAACCCTGTCCGCATGGAAGATAATGAAGGATTCCCACTGCCATAAGGGCCTGCAGTTCAGACACTCTTCTTGCTGAAGTGATGGCTAGAAGTAAAGCTATTTTCCATGATAAGAATTTCAACTCTGCTGTAGCAGCCGGTTCGAAGGGGGGAAGTGTAAGTTTCTCCAATACAAAGTTAAGGTCCCAGGCTGGAGTGGGAGCTCTCCTGGGGGGGGGGGTCTTAAATTTTTGACCCCTCTAAGGAACTGTTTTATCAGAGGACGAGAGAAGAGGGGTGGGCTCAGTATTATAATGAGCTGAGATGGCAGAGCCATGAATCTTAACTGAAGAGAAGGATAGGCCCTGGTGGAGCATTTCTGTTAAGTAATCTAGTATATGAGGTAAGCTGGGCACAGTTGTGCCCATCCCTTGAGACTGGCTCCAGGAACAGTATCTTTTCCATTTTTCTGAATATGATTGTCTAGTACTAGGCCTCCTTGCCTCAAGAATGACATGCAGCACCTGCTTACTGAGGGTTGCTAGAGGTGAGTTCAGGGGATTAGCCAGGCTGCAAGGTTCAGGGTCTGAAGTTGAGGGTGCAGAATTTGCCCCCCCCTACTGGGACAGCACAGAAGGGGGTCTGAGGCAGGTGCCATGGTTGTAGCACTGTCAGACTGCGCAAAGGTGGATACCAGTGCTGGCGTGGCCAGTCTGGTGCAATCAGGACTGTCCTTGGCTTGTCCTGTTTGATCTTTAGTAGAACCTTCGAGAGGACAGGCAGAGGGGGAAAGTCATAGACTGCGAGGCTTTCCTAGGAAAAGGACAGGGCATCCACCTTCCAAGCTTGGCTGTGGGGAGTTCTGGTGCAGTATTTGTTCAATTGGTAGTTCTGAGGGGAAGCAAACAGGTCCACCTCTGGTGTCCCCCATCTGTTCCCCAAAAGTTTGAATATTTTGGGTTCCAGTTTCCATTCGTGTGGGTCCATAAGATTTCTGCTTAAGTCGTCTGCCAATGAATTTAGTTTGCCTGGCAGGAATTGAGCTTGTAGGTGCACATGGCTGCTCAAGGCTGTGCTCCACAGAGCCATGGCTAGTCTGCAGTGTGGGTAGAAATGTGCCCCCCCCCCTGCTTGTTTATGTACCACATAACTGTGGTGATGTCTGTCTTTACCAATAGTTGTCCTGGAAGAATAAAGCCTTTGAAGGCTGTCAGAGCATCCTGTACAGCTAACATTTCTTTTTGATTGATATGCAGGTGCATCTGCTTTGGGTTCCATTTGCCATGAATGCACTGCCCTGCCATGTGAGCCCCCCCATGCAAAGTCTGATGCGTCTGTTAGGGTTTGGGCGGCAGTGGGTAGAGTAAAAGAGAGTCCCTTGTTGTGGTTGCAGGCCTCTACCCACCAAAGGAACTCTGCCCTTAGACACGGTATGATAGGAATTATTGTTTCCAGGTCCTGAGAATGTTGACACCATAGACTTTTTAGATACCACTGAAGTTTCTTCATATGCAGTCTTGCATATGGAATTAACAGAATGCAAGAGGCCATGAACCCCGAGCTTGCAGTATTTTCCTTGCAGATAGCTTGGTTTTTGTGGCCAGTTGGTTGAAGTAAATTGTCAAATACATTTCTTTCTCTGGAGTGAGGAATGCCATCTGGGAAGTTGTGTTCAATCTTGCTCCCAGGAATACAATCTGTTGGCAGGGTACTAGGTGTGATTTCTTTTTGTTGATGGTGTACTCCAGTGAAGTTATAAGTCTCTTCACAAATGCCAGGTGCTGTAGTAGCAAGTCCAGACTTTCTGCCTGAATCAGGCAATTGTCCAAGGATGGGTAAATATGAATACTTCTCTACCTGCAAAAAGTAATGGCTGGAGCTAGGCACTTTGCGAATACCCTGGGCGCAGTAGATAAGCTAAAGGGAAGTGCATAGAACCTGCCCTGAAGCAAAGGTATTTCCTGCAAGATTCCCTCATGGGAATGTGCAGGTAAGCTTCTTTTAAGTCTAGGGTTGCCAGCCAGGCATTCTTGGCTGGCATAGGAAGCAGCTGTTGGAGAGTTAGCATTTTCAATTTTGGAACCACCAGAAAGGTGTTGAGAACAGATAAATCCATGATAGGATGCCAGGAGCTTTCTTTTCTGGGAACCAGGAACAGTCTTGAATAAAAGCCTTGTCCCCTTTGTTCTGCTGGGACAGGTTGAATAGCCTTGATGCTGAGGAGAGAAAGTACTTGCTTTTGGGCCTCCATCCACTGGTTTTGGGGGAGGTCTGGCCATCCACTTAGGGTTGGGAGTGAGTGGAAGTGGAATCTGTATCCTAGGGAAACAATGTTTAAAACCCATTTGTCTTGGGTAATGTATTCCCAGTTTTTTGCATGCAGGGCAAGTTTTCCTGCTAAAGGTGCAAGTACTTGAGCAAGTCTTGGGGGAGTTAAGGATAAGTCATTGTGCAAGTTTACCATAGGGGGGTGGCTTACTACTCCCTGTTTTGGACGTGGGAGCACCCCACTGCTTAGATCTGTGCATAACCTGAGACTTAAGTCTTGGGGGGGGGTCTGTTGCCCCTGGGCTTGGACTGAGAAGGCCTGGAAGGGACTGGAAATGACCAGTTCTTTGAAGGCCAATGCCTACTGAATCTAGGTAGCTGTACTTGTAAGAAATCTTTAACAGTTTGCATAGATTTAGCTTTCTCCTCCATCCTTTTTAGAACAACTTCTGCTTTATTGCCAAATAGGTGCTCTTGGTTTATGGGTGCATCCAGTAATTTTGCTTTGACATGATCTGGCAAGTTTTGTTCGTTAAGCCATGCATGCCTTCTAAGAACATACCCAGTGACAGCAGCCCTACAAGATGCTTCTAAAGCATCAAAATCACACTGCAAAGTAAGTTTACCAACTTGGTCACCAGAATGCACTAACTCTTGTAAATCTTTGTGTTCTACACAGTCAGGAATCAACATTATTTTCTGTTTAATTAACCCCATAATATGCTGCTGATACTTTAACATATGAAACTGGCAATTTAAAGCCCTAATGGCCAGAGTAGCAGAGGTGTACACCTTCTTACCCCATCTGTCTAAAGCCCTAGAATCCCTGTCAGAAGGGGTAGGATTCTTGGCAGTAGTAGCTTAATGCCTTTTGGTTCTTGGGAAATGGTCTCTGGATCTGCAGAAGGATTCCTGAAAAGGAATTTGTGAGAGTCAGGTACTCTATAGTACCTGTCAGGTTTCCTGGGAGCTGGAGGCAAAATATCCGGGGTAAGGCTTGATTCCAAGAAAACATCATCTACAATCTCCAGAACAGGAGGGATAGCTAGAGGCCTGTGCTGAGGCAGGTTTAAAAATTCCCAGAGTCTCTTTTTGGACTGAGAGTAGTCCTGGCTTTCCCAGCAGAAATGCTCCCTAAGGGTATGCAGGGTTTTAACAAAAGAAAAATCTTCTGGAGGGGAAGCAGAGGGAATGGAATCCTCTGCATCAGAATCCTCATAGGTAGATAAGGGTATGTCCTGGTATTCTGAAGAAACAGAGAGATCAGATTCCTAATCAGAAGAATCAGAAGGAAAAACAGTTCTAGGTCTCTGAGGGAGAAAGGCTGGCTTCCCCTAATTAAAGTAATAAGGTCTTCAGCCATTATAATCATTTATTTTTGAGGCCTGTGGGCCTGAGGATGCTCTTTGGTTGTCGGTTTCCTAGGCATAGTGCGAACTTTAGGCAAGAGAAATTCGGTATTTTTGGCTTGAAACAAAGTCGTCAGTTTAATATGAAAATCAGTAGACCTGAATACACCCCTCAGAAGCTGGTGCCTGCACAGCGGCTCTGGACCCATCCAAGATAGAGACATCCGCCGGTTCCATAGTAGAAGAAGCATCTCACAGCATACTGGACTCTGAATGGGTCTCAGTAGAGGCCTGTGAATCTGTAGAAGCGGGCATCAGTGGCTGTGAGTGACTGGTGACTAGCTTAACGGTAGTGTCGTCGGCAGTTATGGACCTATGCGGTGTCTGTCTGTCTTTATCCTTACGTTTTTTCAGAAGATCGGTAGTCGTATGGCTTACCAATGCCATTTCAGAGTATGGAGATCGAGAGCGAAAGTATTTAGCTACAAAAATTGCCCGACGACGGATAGTTCGGGCGTTGAACAAGGCACAAAACTGACAGCGAGGGACATTGTGGTCTGGGTCTAAACAGGTGACACAGTAAGAATGAAAATCTCTAGGAGGTATTTGCTTTCCACAGGCAAGACAATTATTAATATTTTCTAACATCGGTTAGAGCAAGAAAAAGGACCCCCAACAAGGTACTTATCTTTTAGAAGACTTCAGGTCTGAAACTCGAAAATGAAAATTTTAGGAGTCGGCCGACCAGCACCTGCAAACTGTTTCTGCTTTGGGCACCGCATGGCAATAAAGACTGATGTAATGGCGTTGGCTGCATGTTTTATACCCCTGACGTCATGGAAGAAATGACAGTATCCGATGCAGAAATCCCAAGACTCTGGTATTCAGGCTGGCTGAGGGCTACCCGCAAGCAGATAACCCAAATGTGATGACTAACAGTAAAACACGAAGAACATCTTCATGTTCTTTACCGATTTGTTCAGGGATGTCAGGTCCAGAATGAAACAGATCTGTATTTTAGGGAACCAAAAAACCTCGAGTAAACATCCGATCAGATCTTATCGGGAGGGACCTCCTGAATGACTCTCTTTTTGCAGCAATTTTGTGATTTCCATGCCTACCTCCTCCCTATGACTTGGCGGTATATCATAGAGGACAGATTTTTGTCTTGGTTTCACTAAAAAAGGAATGGAGTATCCTCTGGATATGAAACTTAGAACCCATCGACTGTTTGTGATGGCTTACCAGGCGGCTTTGGGGTGCAAGGAATAGCGCCCACAGACTGCCTCCAGTTCAGGAGTGCTGAAAGGATTTGTTCGAGAAAGACTCTCGAGAAACTTGGTTCTGTGGACTCCCGCACCTGCATGGATGGTGGTTACCATTTTAGTTATTTCCCCCTCTGCCTCTTGGGGAAAAATCTAACTAAAAATCCTGGAAAAGACCCTTTTTACACCCACACTAGTTCCTGGAGAAGGACCTTTGTGGGGAAGAAAAATGGATCCAGATAGCAGACAGGGTCTTCCCATCTTTCTCACTGCGGGACAGTGTGTCACAAACAGTGGGTCCAAACAAGGTTGATCCATCAAAAGGTGCAATGATGGACACTTTTAAAGGTTACGCAAAGTCACACAGCCACATCCAGGCATGACTCCTTAAGGCAATGCCGGAACCGGCCACACTTGAATTACTCTCTGCTACTTGGGATATCAGCCTCATGGACGCACTGGACAGGGACTGGAAGTGGCCATTCTGGAAAAGACCTTCTGCTCCTCTGCAAATGTCGACCCCAGGGTAGAGCTATAGAGTTCCTTGACCAAGTCCCACTGTAGTCTCATAAAATAGGAAAGTGGCAGAGGCATAAACTCTTTTACCAAATCTGTCCAAAGCCCTAGACTCCCTGTTAGGGGGCTGGACAGAGGAGCTCTCTTGGACCAGCTCCTTTTAGGTGGTTGCTGCAACAACCATGGCATCAACCAATATACCTTTTGTCCAGAAAGGTTTGTCCTGGGGAGCAGTCAAAATTCTTTCCATGTGCTTGGGGATGGGCTCTACCATGTCCAGGTCACTCCATGCCCTAGAAGACAACTCAATGAGCGGGTCTGCCAGGGGGAAACACCCAGGATGTAGATGGCTGGACTCGAAAGCCTCCAACAGAACTGATTCATCTGGGAAGGGGTTTTCAGAAGACCATCCACCGCTTTGGAGAAGGATTTCAAAGGTGTCTTCAAAGGAGACGTCATCCGGTGGAGATCTTGGGGACCCTTCCTAGAAATCAGTGTCGGTGGTGACAGATTCCTCCAGGGAATCAACGTACCTCCTCTTGCACAGCCTGTTCGGGGGAGGTGTTGGAAGATATGTGGGGTTCCACAGATGGAGCAGTCTAGAGCCTTCCTGGGACTGGCTGTCCACTGGTAGGTGACAGGCCTCAGAGACAGATTCAGTGGAGACGAGGGGAAGTTCCGCAGAGATGAGAACCAAGGGTCTCCCAGAGTTGAAGAGGACCCTCTCCACCATTTTGAAGGCAGAAGGACTCGAGATGCCAGAAAGCAGTCTCCCCAGGGTTGAAGCCACCGGAACAGATAACCCTCGCTGCCTCCGAGCCTCCCCATCCAAAGGGGGAGTCCGAATCAAGCTGTCGAATGTCAATGCCCCGAGGGGAACCAATAACTCTGAGAACTTCAGAGTTTAAAGTCATTCCACTGGAGCCTATGTCGAGGCTACAGCTCTGAGGCACACTCTGCACTGACAGAGTGAGCGTCGATTGCATTGAGGAAGCAGTCAGACGAGAAGACATGATGGCTATCGGCTCCGACACCCCGGTTCCCAGAACCAATGGAACTGATGCCTCCAAAACCGCAGGCTGGATCGTTGAAGGAGTCACGGGGTGGAACGGGGACTGTCTCATGGATCCAGAAGGGGAAAGAGTAGGCAATATCCCCATCTGAATCTGGGCTTTGAGAAATTGCCTCATCAACCTACCAATGTCCTTATCCGAAAGGCTCTGAGAAGACCTGATGGAGGAAGAAGCAGAAGCAGGTCTGGACGTCCTCTTAGGGGACGTCTCCCGGAGTGGAGATCTCCAAGCTGAGATGTTCGGCTCTGAGCTGTGAACCAAGGCCCAGGGAGGGGAGGTGACAGTCTGAACCGAGGACAGATCCAAGCCCTTTGGGTCCAATGGTTTGGGTGGGTGCCTTTTTGGCAGGCTCCAAAAGTGATGGAGACTGGTCAGGAGACCTTCCCGGAGAGGGTTTGAACCCCTGATGAAGGGACTGAAGAATGGACCAAAGCTGAAATGAACTCCTTAAGACTCAATTTGTTGAGGCGATCTGAAAGACCTAGTGGGTGAAAACTCCTGCAAACAGAACAGCAGCTGTTCAGATGAGTAGCCCCTAAACAACTGATGCACTCCTCAGGACATCAGACAAGGGGATCTTATGCCCACAGGAAGTGCACTTCTTAAACACTAGGGGCCTGTCAGCCTGGTCTGATTTAGATGGTTTACTTATAACAGTATAGACTAAAGCGCTAATAAAATGAGTTGAGTTGGAACTATCGCCATCTTTTTGTTCTTTTTAGGAAGGGAAGAAAAGAATGAGAAGGACTATGGCAGATAGAAACCGGACTACAACTAGGAAGAAAAGAAGGGAGAAAAAAACCTAAGTGAAAAATAAGCACTTATGGCTGAAAACATGATGAAAACGGAGGAGCTCAAGAACACTGACAATCTCGCTGCTTGTACAACGAGTGGCAAATGGGATCTGAGGCATTCTGGAGGAAGGGGGTATTATGGGAAGGGAGGAAGAGCTCAAGCTTGTGAAGCAGCCGAGTTGGTTCCGAGGGTCAGAATCGACACATACAGGTTTAATGACCGAATGAAGATGACAACAGATTTAGAGTTTCATGGCAATTATTGGATGAAGGTATTTTTGAAAACAACTTTAAAAGTGGACGGTATTTGAGTGCGCTTGTTTACCTACCTGCCTAGTATTTAGGGACTTGGATTGTGAAGTTCAAGAGCCATTAGAAAAACTGTTGTTTCTGCTGCTGTTTTTGGACATTAATTTGAATTGCAACAATAGTTAAGATTTTTTTATACAACAGTAGTTAATTTGAGCTATTTTATATTGTTACTGATTTTTCTGTGTTTTCCAGATGGCCATTGTTTTTGTTCTATCAGACTGATTACGCAGAAAATGTTTTTGCAAATTACTTTACATTTTGGACGTTTTATTTATAAGTGATATTATTTTACTTTTGAGTGATAATTGTAAGCAGCTATGGAAATGTGCACTACATTTAACTTGTGACCTGAACATTACTCTGCTGAGCATGACAGACCTGTCACCTTCAGGTTCTCAGCTTAAGTACTTAGCCATATAATCTGACTAACTTAAAGTCTTCATTTTAGCTACCAGACAAAATAGACTGAAAAAGTGCATTGTCATGCCCTTTGGTAAAAACTCTGTACCAATGAGCTAACACATAGGTGGTAGTCTATTTAACAACAAAAGTGTGATAAGAGACCTTGGGACACATGTGGACAGTAGTCTCTTCTTTGATAATCACATCGCCACAGTAGTCAGGAAATCCTTCTACGTGGCACACCTCATCACAAAAGGTTTCTCATCCAGGAAAAAAGAAGTCATTGTTCCCCTCTACTTGTCACTCATTAGACCCATTATAGAGTACAATGCCCCCTTTGGTATGTGCCTCACAAGACATCGACTTCAACTGGAAAGGCTGCAGAAATACCTCACAGAGAGGATTACCGGCCTCAAATAGATGCCCTACGCAGACTACCTCAAAAAACTCTAGCTTTACTCCGTCGTATATCGCCTACTCAGAGGCGATCTCTGGCCAACATACAAAGCAATGTCAAACCCAGAGCTGTTGGACATGCTCCACTTAAAGAAATCCCAATCCCTCCGAGCAACACACTCTAGGGACCTAAACCTTGTCACCACAATAAACAGAACATGCTGGAGGGATAGATTCCTGTCCCAGAGACTTCCCATACTCTGGAACAAACTACCTATCTATATCAAACAAAGCTCTTCATTAGCACTCTTCAAGAAAAACTTTGATGATTGGATGGGAAAAAGGAAATTCGCCCCGGGGATCACCTCTGTGGCTCTGCTCGACAGGGGCACAGGAAAATAATTTTCTTGGGTGGCGAAAGCCAAGGTACCTTTTTGGCTAGGCTTGCATAGGCCCTAGGGCCGATAGCCTAGTACCTGCCTATGAACCTATGAAATAGCATAGCTGTGCATTTAAACTATTCTTTGAAGCTGGTATTTCCCAAGGTCCATCCCTCAACAGGAAAAAACCTTGCTAATTTCCAAACTGGAATAATGTCACTCTTCCACTCATTATCTTGAGACCATGCTTTTACTTAAAGAACCACTAAAGTCATACCAGTTCAAACTGCTAAGTTTATTTCACTGTGAAATCCAAGAGAACATCCCTGTACCACCACAGCTCATTAGCTCAGAGTCAATGAAAGAAGCATTTTTCTGCTGGTCTCCCTATTGTACAGAATTTCTTATCTTGTCTACTAAAGAATCCACCTATTCTGTCACTGCACTCCGTGGGCTGGTCAATTAGCACAACAGAGACAATCTTCAATTCAGGACATGGTAAAGCTGCAAAGCGAAGAGGCTCATTACCATGGCTCTGAATCTAACACTGCGTTCAGACATGACTGCTCTTATTCTCCCTTACAGTCCAACTCATTATGGTAGCAAAGGCACCCCATTATACGCATGTGCATGCGTGCGAGCACACACACGTACACGCACACACTAGCTCTCTCTCGGTCTCTCACACAGACACAGATTCTCACACAAATACACACAGACTCTTCTTCTCTCACACCAACACAAACACACCAAATAAGTTGCCATCCTTTCACTCATACTCAAATAAATACTCAAGCATAAAGCCACTAGCATGCTCTAACACAGACATATATTGAGTTGTCATCCCCTACCTACCTCTCTGGTGTAACCACCCAGGCAGACACAGAGACACACATACAAATGGCTCCATTGTATTTTCACAACAAGGACACTCCTAGAAGCGAATGGGTGAATGCTGCATTCACGTTTTCCTATTAAAGTAAAACTTAACTCACTCTACTGATTTGAATCACTATTAATTGGGAGCTGCAAATATTTCCAGAAGAAAGCACATGGTTAATTACCATTAGTCACCCCTAGGCTGCTGTATTAGCATGCGACTTTTCCAGGGAGACCGCTCTCCATGCTTTGGCCCCAGTGAGGGTCCAAACTAGTGGTAGTGCAGTCTCTAAATCAGACAACCTTACCACAATACAGACACCTTTTAAAACAAAGCTTCCATATCGCTGTAAAGCTTTCTGAATCCCAGGGAGTGTTTTATAATTATTTCACCCATGTTTTACACTGTTTGCAGAAAAAAAAATCCATGTGACCAAAACAGCTCTGCAAAAATGGAAGCAATTCAAAATGGAGTCATACATATTTCAAAGACAGTAAGAGTTTCCAATCACCTCAGGCTCCTTGGTTGTACTCCTTTATTTCCATCACATTTATGGAATTTCCAGACACAGCAGTCCTGTACTAATAAAAAAAACATTTTCTTAAACTGGGGCATTCATGCCCACAAAGATTGCAATTATTCTGAGATAGCTGGAGTTATAGTCTCAAAGTCTAAAACAGTAGCTGGCTACATTCCAAGTTTGCTGAACAGACTTGCACTAGCCCATTTGGCCTACTTCTTAGCAAAATCAGTGGCTTTATAAACACCTGTACTTGGGATCTAAATCTATATCAACAAATAAACAAGACCTGCTTGCGAAATAGGTTCGTAATGCGACATATTCACAGCCTATGAAATAGAAGTTACCACTACAGGTCAATCAATGGATGGCTAGACAAATTTATACCATTTTTTGTACATCCCTGTTCAATTTTGGAGGTGAGCACCACTACGTGTTTGAAAAAGGAGGTGCAAACTATTAAATGTGACTGCTTAAAGGTGTACTTAGGGATCTTATGGCCCTCATGTTCACTGGCCTACTACTGTTCTTATGTTCCTAACACTCAACATATTTCTTCAGCAGACAGAATAGTTTAATCTTTGTGACTGCAAAGTATTTTTTATACCACCAAATGAGATAAAACACCAGTTTTAAACTGATAAACATAGCTAAACATACAAATAATGTGACTGGTTTATCTGAACCAAATAATTAAACTCGTGGGTTAATTAGCTTTTCTTCTGTGAACACCACACATATGTATTATCTCTGACATTAGCAATCATATGTTCCTCTGAGGTGCAGCAGTAGCTTTTTTCAAAGCATGGACAAGTTATCTTCTTTTCTCATCTCCAGCACTAGTGAAGAATATGCATAAATCTTGGTAACTTTTGTGTGAAATGATTTATATTACAAAAGTACTGATGATCTGTTCTAAGGAGTCTATTTCACTGTATTTCACAGAAATACATTGTACCAATGAGATCTCTTGTATCTTCAAACATCTTTTACCTCTCTTCTGAAAGGTAAATCCACCACACACACTAGCATCCAGATATACTAGAATTTCAAATTCTTCTTGTATTTTTGCAGTCTAACTCTCCATATCTCTACACCTTTTTTTATCCAAATTCTATAATGCTGGTTTAGTAATCAAGAACTGGCAATTAGCTTGTTTTTTTACAATAATGTAAAATACTTTTACTCAAAACGTTTCTACAGATTTATCACTCTCTGTACTAATTTGAGCCTTGTCTACCTCTAACTTTGGCATAGTTAAATCTTCCAAAAATATTTCCATTTGTGCCTTTTCTTGGTTTCCCTATTCCATGCTTTAACAAAACTTTCACAGAACTTCCAAAATCTTTAATACCTCTATAGGATTTCTGGTTACTTTTATCATGGGCTCCCTTCATTTGACAACAACCCTTTCTACTTTCTGTTGCCCAGGTCATTGTGCTGAGAGTTTCTGTGCCCATGGTTCATAAGCACTTATTTATTACTTAAAAAAAAACAAAAAAAAAAAAAACAAAGTTAAGGACTTTTGTCAACAAAGACTTCATCAGAACTGAGTAATACAAAACTTAATCGTTGAAATACTATATATTCTTTTACACATTCCTGAAGCTGGCAATTGGTCTTAAAACACTGACAAGAAGAACAGTGCTATAAACTATACAATCTGTTTGGCAATCATAGCTACCATAAAAAATATCATATTCAAAATTTGCAAACATAAATGCTATTTCATATGGATATATACAAGACCTATAAAACTCACATTCATATATACCATTTGATTTATTCACAACAACTACTGCAATACTTTAGAATGTTTTTTTTTTTCAAATTAAACCCTCTTTTACTAGTAAATATAGGTTGCTCCACCTCCTTAGTTATCAAATCAGAGTATCCTAAAATAACTTTCCAGTTTTTTTCTTAATGTACCTTTATACTACTACCATCAAGACTACAAGCATTAGGAAGGCAAGAGTAAAATTCTCAGGTCTCTCCTGATTTTTTACTTCACTAAATACTATATTCTGCAGATAAACCTACATTGCCCACTTAAGATGGGACATCATTTTATTACCCTCCCTTTTACTTCATCGGTAATATTAACAATAAATGTTCTATTATAACATTGTTCTATAAACAATCAACCAAATGATTGCTCTACATCACATTTTGCATCATCTGATGTAAGTTTATAAAGCCTTACTGTTTGTCCTTTTACTACATATTTCTTGATAAACAAAGGATGTGCTACAGTGCATATACCTACTGCTAAAAAGTAGGTTTTCTATTCACTTAAGATGAAAAGACTAACTTGATCATTATATCAAGAAAGCTTATTTCATCATTACTATCATTAATGGAGAAATCCAAAACTTCACTTCAAAACTATGCTGTAAACTGTGATTAAGGCTTGCTACATCACATTTGTTTAATGATACCTATAATAAATAAATTTGTGGAGTTGTAACGGGAGCAAACAGCAGTTGTACTGACTTTTGCCAGCCTGGCACTCTATGAAAGGGAACAGGTACATGTATACACTACATCTCGGTACTGATGTGTGTGCTTTTTTTCAGCTTATCTCAAAGCTTCTTTTATTTTTCCAGATTTTTAAGTTGACTTTATATATTTCTCCAGTGTCTTATTAAAATACCTGTGAGTGCATTTCATGCATTTCCTCTAAATTACTGGACGTCATCTCTTGTACTAAAGTTAACCTGAAATACTTTTTACTGAACAGCTATGAGGCTCTTCCCAGACAGAGATTTCTCTCACTGTTTTCTGGTTGATTTTCTCTTACTTTCTGCAAATAGGTTCATAGGTGTGTACTAGGTTAATGGCCCTGGAGCCTTTACAAGCCTAGCCCATAGACGTGCCCTGGCATCGTGCCACCTGACGTTAGTTCCCAGTGCCTCTATCAAGTACTGCCACTGGAGTGATCCCTGGGATGAACTTTCTATTTCCCATCAACTCATCAAGATTTTTCTTGAAGAGAGCCAGTGAGGTGCTCTGCTTGACATGTATGGGAAGTCTATTCCAGAGCATGGGCAGTCTCTGGGTTATGAACCTGTCCCTCCAACATGTTCTGTTGATTGTGGTACTGAGACTGAGGTTGAGGTCTCTGGAGTGTGTGATGAGAGAAGAGTAGAGGGAGATGATCACCTATTTCTTCCTGGATGCAAAACCCTTGGTAATGAGATGTGCCACACAAAAGGACTTTCTGACCACAGTGGCAATGTGGTGGTTGAAGGAGAGGTTGCCGTCAACCTGTGTCCCCAGATCTCTTATAACGCCTTCAGTGTTCAGTGGGCTCCCATTGATGTGGTAATTAGTGGGAACTGAGTTTTTTCCAAAGGTGATGACGACGCATTTTTGGCATTAAGCTTAAGGCCATGGTTTCGACACCAGTCATTGATCTCAGTGAGGCCTTTCTGTAGGATGTCTACATCACTTGGGAAGTTAATAATGACTTCCAGCTTGCAGTCGTCTGCGAACTTGGTTAACCAGAGTCCATCCATGTTGGCCTGGACTTCTGAGAAGTAGATGCCAAACAGGAGAGGACCCAGGACCAATCCCTGTGGGACTCCACGCGTGACTGGTCAGCAGTCTGACTTGGAGTCTGCTATTTTCACACTGTGGGTTCTATCTGTGAGCCAATTTGCAACCCACGTAGTGATATAGGGGTTGATGCCTAGTTTGGGGAGTTTATCAATAATTCCCGAGTGGGGAATGGTATCAAAGGCCTTGGCCAGACTGAGGTAGGCTGTATTAACTGCCTTGCCCTCATTCACAGCTCTGGTGACTGACTCAAAGAAGTCAACCAGATTGAGCAGGCATGATCTACCTTTCACAAAACCAAACTTGAGTGGGATCTAGAGTTTGGAGATTCCCTATATCCTTATTAATTAGGTCCATGATGATGCCCTCCATAACCTTACATATCAGAATCGTCAGTCTAATGGGGCGACAACTCCCAGGGTCAGTAGTCACTCCCCCTTTATGGACAGGGATGACTGTAGCAATGCGCCATTCAGTAGGATGGAATGATTGGCTTCATTGTTAGCATCCAGTCAAGGTAATTACTAGCCAGTACCAACTTTTACCCAAACTGATAACTGTGACTTTTTAAACACTTACTCAGTCTTCACACTGGAAGATCTATAATCAAACTGTTAATTAGTGTGCAGCCATTTTGGAAGTCTGACAACGAGCTCTCCTTTGACACCATGTATACAGAGTCAGTAGAAAGCCCTTGTAGCTGGCCCAACTGATTACCAAGGTTACATCTCCCAGGTCCAAAGATGCTCTCATTCCTCTACTCCTACTCAGTTAGACCCATTACTGAATACAGTTCTAGGTCTGGTATGCACCTGTCCAGTCACATGATCCCACTTAAGATCTCAACATTTTCTTACAAAGAAAATCAAGGGCCTGAGTTCCCACCTATGTAAAGCACTTTAAGGCCCTATCCTTCTCTCTTTCTCACACAGACTCACTAAGGGTGACATTTGTTTAGTCTTTAATGCCTCAAATGACCCTATCATGAGCAACTTTGTTCAAGTTTGCAAAACTGGAAACACCATGGACACCCACACCAAAAAAACTTCAGTCTTTAACAAAGCATACACATCTGACATAACTCACTGACAGAATTCTATTCCTATGGCACATACTCCCCGTATACATCAAGTGAAATAGATCCCCCACGCTCTTCAAATGTTACCTGAATGAATGGATGGGTAATCACAATTACCCTCCCAACAATGCCTTATAGAAATGGGTAGCAAACATACAGTGTGACTTGTGGCATCTAGTCAGCAAATGATCTTCCAAATCAACTGCCTCATAACAACTTATAAACCTATACATATATATATATATATATATATATATATATATATATATATATATATATATATAAAAAGACAAGTATTCTATAAAACCTGGAAAACAAAAATGTATCACTCCTCACAACTGAAGGAAAATGATTAGTATTCTAAGCAGTTCACACAAAACAAAAAGAGCATAATAGTGTCAGCATCTGCTCTTTGAATAAGTTGGCTAAATAATTTGGCATTTTCAGCCCAAGTGGACTAGGTTATTGTACTCTGCACACAAACTGTCAATCCAGGCCCCTTGTTAAATGCCATGGGGAGGAAGTGCAGCCAGCAAACAGTCAGAGTGGGGGCATATAACCCAACCAAACCTAGAACTCATCTGAAGCCTCTAGTACTGCACTAAAAGTGACTGCTGAGGATAAAACAAGAAACAAATGGGGATAAATACCAGCTGATAAATAATGCCTGCAAAGCACCAAAAAGGAATGATATTTTCGTACTTCATAACAAGCCAAAAATAAGTGCATCCTCATGATTCTGTGTAAGATGATTCTGAACACAAGCATAATTTGGTAGAGGGCACAATGTGGTGAACAACTTCAAGCAAGTTAAGAAAATGGAGAGTGTAGTTAATTATTCAAACAGAAAGAAATAGGCCACACAGCTGCAGCAGATGTTTACAACTCTTTATTGGAATAATTCTTAACATTCATTCAAAGACTGCCCAAACATTTCAGAGAAACACAACATAGTAAAACTGAAAGGATCAGTTATAAAAGTAACAGGCAACAAGATTTATACATTTCAGAATGATAAAGGATGCAGGCTTGGCTAATAAATTTATTTTGTTTATGTTCTGCTGGCACTGCTGCATCAGTACCTGAACAGGAGGCATGTGTAATAGGCAACAGAAAAGGCATAACCTGCTCATTATCTTTTGAAAGGGGGAAAAATCTGAAAGTCTCTGCAGCATAAAGGCATTTACATAAATTTAAAATACAATGTTATGGAATTTATGCCGGACTATTAACACTGCAAGTGGGAAACGTTTTACTTTTGGGTCCGGACCATAACTCTCAACAGTCCAGATTTTCGCAGAATGTCCAGATTTTTGCCTCTTATTTTAGGTCTGTTCCTCATATAATTTGTGGTTTTCTGACAATTCTTTGAGGATTGAAGTCACTAAATAAAACCAAATAATGAGACATTTCAGTTTAGACTTCATATCCTTCAGAGAATATACAGCAATGCAAAATATGTCATTCTAGCAACTTTCTAAGTTTATAGGAGCAATACTTAAAATCTGTCCCTATTTTTGGACCTTTGTCCCCCCATTATTTCTGGCTTTGTCCAGATGTCTTGCTCTGAGAAGCTGAGAGGTATAGTCTGGACATGCACCCATTTAACAGAAGGAAACAAGTCTGTGTTATTTATCAGGATGCGGAAGATGAGACACTGTATTAAGGGAACGGTGAATTATTCATAAAGTGGAACTAGTCAGACTGTAGACAGCAACAGTAACTTCTTCCAGTAGAGCAACATGCGCTCTTGATTTTCAACAATGAAGTGAGCAGGTCTCAAACAACTAGACAGAGATGCAAACTATACTGTTTAATAACCTGTCAGAGCTCCTGCAAACGAAAAGGCTGCACGAAGAAAATTATTACCTTCCCACAAAGGTGACCTTTAACCACTTCATGTCTGAAGGACGCAAGTGTTAAACTGATCAATCCATATCTAAGACATTGGGCAAAGTCAGTAGGCTGTAAACAGCACTAAATGTTGCTGGATTTGTAGTTTGCATAAAATTTCTGTTCTTTTTTTCCCTGTAACAATAAGAGGAAAACAGCAACCAAGCAAGACTCTGGTTATAAAAATAAGCTGCGTAGCAGAAACTTGAAATTTTACAATGAACTGCTGTTGCTTCCCATTAGTGGCACACGCTGTACCTAGAACTTCTGAACTTACAACTCTGTCAGCAATAGGTTAGCACCATGTATCGAACAACATTCTTAATTTTCAAAGAAGCAATTCTTTGAAGTTGGAACCAAACAGACAGGATACATGAGGAAACTGCCTTTTTTCACATACTGAGAGTGCCAAGTTAGGATTTTCTCATTTTAATGCAAAGGTCTTTGCTGTTAGTTATTTAAAGAGATTTACTTGGTACAGCTCCCAAATAACAGTGGCCAGCCAACCCTTTTACAATAAGAAAACAGATACTTTCATTCCTTGTCTAAAGCTGAGGGTCACAGCTTAAACTACACATGAAATGAATAATTCTCTCATATGTCACTGCCTGTATTTCAGGCAAAAAGTTCTGTAAAACTGTTAAATAATCGCATGAATGAAGATTCCCTGATATCCTGGTATTAAAGTCACTACGGATCTACAGGTCCCAACAGAAACAGCAGTGGTCGTGGGAAGATTCAGCTGGATGGGCAGAAAGAAATCTGACTGACGCGCCTGTCTCTCTCTCTCCTGCAACTACTTCTGTATTAATGCGTGCCAGGCTGTCAGATGCTAGCGTAACTAGTTTTGACCTGCAGGACACCATAACACTATGGTTTAAATCTGGAAAACAAACAAAAAAAATCTCTTGTAAGACTATGTGTCAACAAAGATTAACATTTGGAAGACTGAAAAATAAGACTAGTTGGTGTGTAACAGCCTCAAACTATACTTTAGAAATGCAGCTTTTTTAAATCTTCAATTTCTCTGCTACTCCTTGACATTAAACTGCACAATAAGATACATACGTATTTTTACGTTGGGAAGCAATTTTCTATATCTAGTATACCCCTTCTACAGACAACTTGGAGATGACCACTTTTATCTTTGCTCTTAGAATTAACAGATATGCACGTACTTACCAGATCAGCTACGCTTTGAGAGGATCCTATGCAGTGGGTGAACATTTATGGTACACAAGTTTCATTTTCTCTTGCATGGCTATTTCTTTAAATCTCAAATACCCACTCATACACACAGCACAGAGTGGACATTCCTGAACCAGTGGTAAGGGTTGCATCCACCTTCAGGATCCATATCTATTCATCACAAAGCACATACAGTAAATCACTTGAAAGAAATCAGAAACAATGTTATGCAATAATAAACTTGTAATAGATAGAGGCACTTTCTATTATGAAGCTGCAGCTGACCAGTCCCAAACAAGGCAGACCAAATATTACCCAAACTCTCACCACTGCAAAAGGCATTTCAAAGACCAACTCTCACAAGTACTTACATATCGGGTCCTGTGTTGTGGGAGTTCTTCAAAACAATTCCAGGCGTTCTGAAAAACCTCCACAACCCAAACAGCAGCAGGAGTAACAATGACAAAGGTGTGATCAGGGATGATGTCCAAAATCGCAAGTGCAAACCAATGCCAAAGGATACTGTACTATTTGAGCAGAGGTCAAGATGGCATTGTTTACTAAAAGTATGCACAACACATCAAGATGCTATGTCACACATGTTGCAATGGAAGCATTTATAAAGCATGCACCAATCATGACAGCCCATAGCAAACAAAAAAAAAAAAAAAAAACTTTTATCCCCTCTGGCTAATAACTATTTAGACTTCCGTGGGAGGAGGAGGAAAACACATAAAATGAATCACAGAGCTAGCAATCCACTTAGTGTGTCTGAAAAATACTACATCATCCCTATACAATGTAAAAGAAAACCTCTTCCTATACTCATGGACCCTCCAGAGTTAGAAATGCACCAGATGAATCTTGTCCAAGATAGGGGGTATTCAGACCCCACTGCTTAACGTTCCTGAGAAAATAATCAGAAGATGAACAAAAATCAAATAAGGATTAATGAAATGATAACTTAATGCTCAGAAACCCAATGGATGGAGATAGGAGGGTCAGCAAGATACCTAGCTCAAAAGAAATATATGGTAACAAACTGACAACATAATGTATATCCCAAAAGGACTGGTTCTTTACTAGTAGTTGGAGACAGAGATTTCTTTCAAGAACCACAGTCAGTGCTGAGCCATACTAGTCCTCCACCAAGTCATGACTTATCAAAGATGGCCAAAATGTGCACCTTGAAATGGAATAAATAACGTTATACAAAAAGGTGCTTCAGACATAGCAAGTCAATGATATAATTAGAAGAGAGACACTACAGCCCAGACAGAAAAATGTTTTGTGCGGCACAATATGCAAGCCTAAATTCAGTGTCAGGGACACAACAGGAAGCACACAACTTTGGTGCAGAAGGCTGTGGGTTCTATTCTCACACCAGCTAGAGCGATTACTGACACCACAGTGCAGAAAAAGGGGGTGCTGCACTCCTGATTATGCTGTCTTTTGGATGAGACATTAAACTGAGGCCCCATCTGCTAGAGTTGGTGGTACCTTAGGTGGATGTAAAAGATCCCACAGCAGCTATTGAAAAGAGTAGAGGCCCTTTATTTATATACAGAAAGAACTCTTATTTACACACACACACACAAACACACATATATATATATATATATATATATATATATATATATACACACATATACACACACACATATATATATACACT
>NC_056742.1:240691212-240768592 GCF_019279795.1 Protopterus annectens
CCTTTTGTCACCACAATAAACAAAACATGCTGGAGGGATAGATTCCTGTCCCAGAGACTTCCAATACTCTGGAACAAACTACCCATTCATGTCAAGCAAAGCTCCTCATTGGCCCACTTTAAGAAAGATCTTGAAGACTGGATGGGAAATAGAAAATTCACCCCGGGGATCACTTCTGCGGCACTGCTGGACAGGGGCACAGGAAAATAATATTCTTGGGTGGCGAAAGCCAGGAAACCTTTTTGGCTAGGCTTATATAGGCCCCAGAGCTGATAGCCTAGTAAGTACCTACGAACCTATGTGCTTTGCCTGGTAGAGACTGGAGAGACCACTACTCAAGCTGCGGGGGGTGCATGGATGCTTTGAGGTAACTTCCCTTGCAGGAGTGAGTGATGCCCTCTATAGCCAGCCAACTGAATGTCTCCTTACCTAGAAACTCACTGAGTCCATGCATGATAGAGCCAGGGACCAAAGACCCCTGATGGCTGCCTGGATAACGACCTCTCTTGGTTGGTTCTCACACAATAGGGACCAAATGGGCTAATTAACACAGGATCTGATGGTTGGCAGGCAGTGTGGACAAAAACCTGAAAAACATCTACCAGTAAATTTAATTTACTAGACATAGTAGTATGGGTGAATGAAGGTAAGCACTGGATAAAACATCTGCAGTGTAAGCAGCAATAGATTAATAGTTTGTGCATGGGGAATTGGTAAGATGAATTCCTTTGGTTAAGAGCTCAATAGTTAAATAGTAAATATGAAAAAAAAAATCTGAGTATAGTTTAATGTCTTGTAGTTATTGATAATGAGTGGGTACTTTGATTTTTCTGTGATGTTTGCTCCCATGCCTGTTAACCCTCAGACCTTCCCCCAGTTGGATTCAAGTTCATTCATTCCTCAGTGCTTGGCATCCCCAACACAGGGTTGAATATCATACATAGGAGCTGTCAGTCAAGTTGCCCTCACTGGCATCCTGGCAATGAGTTAAATTTACTCTCTCAGGCACACGAGTAAGGATATTGTGTGTGAGGCTTGGTAGCTAACTACCCAGCCCAGGGCCATCCTTGCATCACTGCCCCATTTCAGAAGGATTGAGGCATTAGATGGCTCCAGGATGTCACACTACCCCCAGGATAGGCACTCCTATCCTTCTCACATTAACTTCAACAGATAACAGAACAGTAAATGAACATGGGGTGTCTAGGACAGTCAGAACTTTACCACTGTTTGTCAGTGGTGCTGGCTTATAACCAGGTATTTCATTGTAATGCTTTGAGCCAAATGGAAGCAGGAGTTAGGCAATGCAGTTAATCAAATGTACTTGACTTGATTTAGTTTGAATCAAGAGCAGAAGGATTAAAGCTACATTTACAAACGAGACATCAGGCTTGGCTCCATCAAGCAGTCCACAGATTGATGGAGATAGAGAATCCAGTCTAAGACTATGAAGTGGAGAAAAATACTGGCAAACAAAAGACTGGTATCTCAGCAGTAAATTTCTACTTAACAGTTGTCTCAAAAAATAGCAGTTGTCCTATTTAAAGCAGGCTCAAGAGAAGCCATGTGAAGGAAAACCAATTGACCTTTTGCAAAATCCAAACTGGGGGAAAAAACGTTGCCTTCCTCATGAGCATTTTTCTTAAGAAAGTGCAACTTTACAAAATACGAACAGAAAATGACTAACTTTAGTAACTGGCTTAGTTTCTGGTGCCATTCTAAGGAGATACAATTTTTGTCAGCATGGAAACTGATGGTCAAGAGAAGGTCAGCAGTCCACACTGCTTTGCCAGGGATAATCTCCACTTGTTAGTAAAATATTTTCCTCCCCTTTGTCAGTGCCAACCTGATAATCATCCTGAAATAGTAATCAGAACCAAAAATAATGTAAGGGTGCTGCTGCTCGGTGCCTAGAGTCCAAACAAGAAATTCCACTCTGTACACGCTCTCCTCACCCTAGAGAATGCAGACATTTGTGCAATCACTGAGACATGTTTTAAAACTGTGGACAGCACCCTGACCATTGCAATTCTATAATGCCTTCCACACATTTAGACCAGCTACTACACAGCTAGTGACTAAAGGTAGAAGTGTCTCATTGTACATTAAACATGTACGTAAAGGCTGGTCAAAAGGGACAGTGCACTTGAGATTCTTCACATTCAAATCACTGTAGGCAAAATCCCATACCACTTTCTTGCGTGCTGTAGGCCACCATCTGTGACCCAGGAAATCCAAAACATGTATTTAAGCTTACTGGAGATGCTCAGTAACTAACCCAATGCCATATTCATAGGTGACTTAAATTGCTTCACTACTAACTGAGATTTGTTTGTGACCCCAAAAGTGAAGGCACAGAGATTCCTGTACTTTGGAAACACAGTCCGTGGGCCAGATTATCAGTATGCCAAATAGGAGAGCAAACGTACCTACGGAGCTGGTCCTCACTAGTTTGGTAGAGTGCTGCGCACCCCTTAATGCAATGTCTTCTCTGGTAAGGTCAGACCACAACATTGTCTACTTTAAAGTAAAAATAAAACCTGGAGCACTAGTTAAACCTGGGACATTCAGGAACTACTCTATGGCTAATTTCTTACTATTAAGTGATAACCTGCCAATATTTCAAGCCCTCCCAAATCCTAAGAACACTGTTGGCTGCACAGAATTATTCACAAAAACCCTATACAAGTATGTTAATGTCTGCATAGAGGCAGCTGCACTTGCCAGGAATAAGTACAGAACTAAGTCAAAAAACAAGCCACCCTGATGGAATAACATCATCAATAGGCTGTATAACAGAAGAAGAAAATCATGGCAAAAATTAACAGGCATAGTACCCAACGGCATAAAAGCACTCTCAAACTAAACTCAGAAGACAATGAAAGTATGCCAAGGCCAAATTAGAGGCAAAACTGGCCTCTCAGGCCAAGGAAAACCACAAGGCATTCTGTAGTTACACCTGCAACCTGAAAGGCAACACACAAGTGTGTGAAAAGCTTATTGTTTATGGAAACACTTGCACTGAGCCAGAGGTCCGAATTGCGAGATAAGTCAGCAAACAAAGGGAAGTAGTATTGCTGGAATTAAATTAATCTTCACGTCTTGGTGAGTACCTTCACAAGGCGGATCCTGTTTTTCACAAACTATCACCAAGATGGTACTGATATGTAGACTGTATTTTATATACCATATTTCAGGGACAGAAGTAGGTTAACAAATAAAAAAGATAGCTGGTTGCACAAGATCCAGGATAAAGAAGTGCCCAATCCTGGTAGGCGCACTGGTGCAGGGAATGGAAAAAATGATAGTGTAGAATCCTCAAGACACGGAAACATTCCTACAGTGGGGCTAGGGCCAGGCCCAGGGAGAGGATGCCCCCGTTGTAGAAGGAAGTAGTAGTCCACATAAATTGATAGGCCAAAAAAGAGCCCTAAAGACAATAGAGTGGAGTATTGAGGATAAGAAATAAATGATGTATTGTTACTGTTATGCAAGAAGCCCAGAATTTCCTGACAGAAGATGTACAAAAAGATTAGGAGAGAAGAGAGGAAAGAAAAATGCTTGCACAAGGAAAAGCTTTCAGAAGCTTCAAATAAAAATTTGTGTTCATTAATACAACAGATTTATGAAAAACGTTATATAGACCAAGAAAACATGGGCCGTTTGGAAAAAGACGTGACTGAGGAAGTGCAAAAATATAAAGAAAATCTAGAAATTTTTGAAAGGTATAAGAAGGAAATATAGATACGGGAAAGAAAGAGCGATCTGATATGGTGCAATATTTATGCTAATGAGAAAACCAAATTAATCAGTACAAAAAAAAAAGCAGCTCCAAAGATATTCAAAGAGAATTATAGGCAAAGGCATCCAGATACGGAAAATTTCTCAGTACAAAAAAACTAGATTGCAAAGAGGGAACGTAGAACAGAAGATTAGTAAAGTAGAAGTTACAAAAATAGAAGCTGAAGTTATGGAGTACCTGCAAAGTGAAGAATTTAGTGTATAAATTCTAACACGTTGTATCATAGCATGATGGAACGAGTCCCCCGAAGTAAGGAGAAACAGGAGGAGGAGAAGGAGACATCTGAAGAAGAAATATGGACATGGAGAAGAGAAAGATTTAATATGGAGCAAGTTTTACGCGAAGGAAAAAGCAAAACTAATCAATACAAAAAGAGCAGCACCTAAGATATTTGAAGAAAAACACAGGCAAAGACATCTTTACAATACAAAAAGTAATAAAATAAAGAAGAAGAATAGAAAAGAGGATTAGTAATGGAGAAGTTAAAGTAATAGAAATTGAGGTTATGGATTACCTGCGAAGTGAAGGATTTAGTGTAGAAATTCTAACTGATAACATCACAGCAGGATAGAGCAATGGTTCCCCAAATTAAGGAGAAACCAGTGGAACAAAACAATAGCTGATCAGTTGCCATATGAGGATATTTTTGGAGCCTTTCACAGGAAATCGGTACAAAAGTTTAGTTGGAGTTGCACACAAGGGAAGGAACAGTAAACTTTGGCAACTCTGACACAGTGTTGTGGAGTGATAGGCCAGAACGTTCTCATACGAAAGAGCAACAGATGACACAAGTTGAAACTGAAGAGAATGTGGAATTTTCTATGGAATGCCTACAGGATATGGAGAACAAAGAATGTGCCCTCATTTTAGAAGAAGAGCTTCTTGATTTAAGAGATGGACAGACATATTAAGATCAATAAAAGAAATAGACTACAGAAAGTCAGTAAAACCCCAAAATTTAGAAGTCTGATAAAACAAATGAACAGAGTAATTAGGACTGTTCATAATGATTCATGCAATATAACAGAAGTAAATATGATATTACTTCTTCTTCTTCTTCGCTTTTCACAGCGGATCACCTGTCCGCTCATGATTGGCAGTGGAGTTTTACAGTGTCGAGTTGCCAACCCGGCGCCCAACCTTCCACAGAAGGCACACACATGCATGATATTACTGTGTAGCTAAATTAATAATACATGAAGTCTTAACACAAAAACAGTGGTCAGTAAGGGAAAAAAGGGGAGAAATCAAATGCTGTCATGTAAGTATCAAATAGAGAAAACTATAAAGCAATTAAGACGAAAGGTGTCACTGGTAGAAGAGTATAGAAGAGGGAACAGATCAACAAAAATACTCAGACGTGATAAAAGTAATGCACTGTATCAGAACAAATCAGGATCTGTCATCCACTATCACAAATAAACTAAAAATACCAGCACAGGCAGAAAAACTTAGATATGCAGATTAATATAAAGGAAAAGTATAAAATAAGCAATTTATTGATGACCCAAAAAAGTTTTATAAAGAATTGGGAAACAAGGGAAAAAGAATTGAAACAACACCAAGAAAAGAAGAAATAGATACATTTTGGAGAAATATCTATGAAGATCTTCTGGAACATAAAGGTGCTAAATAGATAGAAGAGGTAAAAGAAATAATAAGTTCAAGTATACAGGGTATGTAATGGGATAAGTAACAGCCAGAGGGATTGAAACAAAGTTAAGAAAAGCTCCTAAATGGAGAACCCCAGGCCCAGATGCAGTACCTAACTCCTGGCTAAAAGTATTAACATCTTTACATGAAGATTTAGCCATGAGTAAGAGCTATTTGTATGTGAACCCTGAACAGACACTTAACTTGGTTAACAACAGGAAAAACAATGCTCTTACTTAAGAGTGAAATCTGCAAGCTATCCTAAAAACTTTAGGTCAGTAACTTGCCTTCCGATGATGTATAAACTATACACTAGAATTGGTATCAACAGAGTTTACAGTCACACAGAAAAAAACTCAGTCACGGTAATATAACAAAAGGGTGACAAAAAAGTCATATGGAACAAATGATTATTTATTATTAAAGTCATAATGGAAAACTGTAAAAAGGGGAATGATCCAAGTATGGTATTGATAAACTATAAAAAAAAGCACTTGACAGTATCCCACATTCGTGGATAAAAGACTGCTTAAAAATGTATAAGATACACCCTACACTCATCAGTTACATTACAGTGACCATGAAACAGTGGCAAGCCACTCTGCAGTTAAGCCATGATTAAGGACAAAGTATTACTCCAAAAATTCAAAGGGGGATATTCCAGGGTGACTGTCACAGCTTCTCTTTTGTCATGCCTTTAACCCATTAAGTTGTCTACTTAACAGATTAGGTCATGGCTACAGTTTGGCTGCCAGAAAACAAGAAAGTGTAAACATTTTTCATCTTCTTTTTGTAGATGATTTAAAACTGTATAGTTCATCAGATGAGGAACTGAAAACACAATTGCAAGTAGTCAAAATGTTTTCAGATGATATAAGAATGTCATTTGGTCTTGATAAATTTGCAAAAGCAACCTTTAAAGCAGGAAATCTGCAGCAGCAAGAAAACGTCAGTTTGGGACAGGAATATGATATAAAAGAACTTGAGCAAGAGGGAGTCTATAAATATTTGGGGAATTGATGAAGGATAAACAATAAAACATGAACAAATGTGAATAAAACTTAGGAATATTTTAGAAGACTAAAATTAATACTGAAAACAGTATTGACATCTAGGAGCAAAGTCCAAACTATAAACCAGTTTGCTGTTCCTGTTCTAACTTAGAGTTTTGGAGTGATTGACTGGCCCCAAAAAGTGTTGGGAGAGGTTGGACAGGAAAAGGAGGGTGCTTCATGCTCATCAAATGATTTATAAAAATCGGTGCATACCAAGACTATATATTCCTCATTCTGAAGGGGAGGTATGGGCCTCCTCGAAATTGATTACATCTGTCGATCTGCAATTGTGGGACTGAATACATATCTGCTGACCTCACAAGTCCAAAATGTAGTGAAAGTTTTGAAACACGAGGATAAGTCTAAACTGACTTCCCTGACTAGTTTAACAGAAGCATATCGACATCAAGTGGGAATGAAAATCAAACCAGGAGTAGATAAAAATCAGGCAGCAACTGAATGTGCCAAAAAAAAAAAAAAAGAAAGAAAGAATATAAGGTGAATGATCAGATGAGAAGGCAAGAAATGTGGAAAATGCATAAATACAATTGCAAGTATAGAAAACTATTAGAGCAACATCATGATGATCAGAACCAAATGCTGGAAAGGTGAAGGAGAGGTGAATTTAAACCAAAAAACGAAAGGTTAATGTTGACGGTCCAAGATAGTGGACTACTTGCACAGTGGTTTACAAAGTCCATTGAACATGTGGGAGAAACAGACAAATGTAGCTTTTGTAAAAGAGAATTGGAAACAGTCACAGATCTTGTTGCTGGTTGTGATGTACTAATGGCAGCACGACTGTATACTGAAAGGCATAATAATGTGGCAAGACTGTTGCATTGAGTATTGAGCAAACATTATAATACTGAAGCAGCTGAAAAACACTGGAAACATAAGCCACAAAGCATTATAGAACATGGTGAAGTTTATATCACTTGGGATCACCCATTACCAATGGCCAAAAAAATAGATGCAAGAAATCCAGATATAGTAGTCTAAGAAAAGAAGACAAAAGTAGCAGTGATCATTGAAATTGCTATACCAAGTGACTACAGTGGCTTAAGTGCAGATATACAAAGTCATAAAATACCAGGATTTGCAGGCAGAAGCAAGGACAATGTAGAAGAAGTATACCCAGATGGCTCCAGTAGTAGTAGGAGCAACAGGTCTTATTAAAAAATAATTTGCAATTATACTTCGATATGTTACCGATACATGGAACTCTGAACGAATTGCAGGAGGAGTCATTGCCGGGCACATTGCTGGTGCTGCGAAGAACACTTCTGGCAAACATCAAAGATTGAAACAATACTAATTTCATGAACGTTGATCATACTTTGACTTAGGAATGGGGTCCATTCTCATCATGGTATTAGAAACCCAAAAGACTTGGAGAAATTAAAAGCCAGAATACATAACGGCCATACTGGCAGACAAATTCAGCTCTAGCTTTACCCCCTTCTCTTCACCCCAGCTTCCCCTCAGGAAATACCATTAAATATAACTATCACTATGGAACAAGTCCTCTGTGCTCTGTCTAACGCCAAGGACACTGCATCAGTGGGCCCCAACAGCATTCCAGGCTGCCTTCTAAGTAGCATGAAACAAAACCTATCAAGCCATGTGGAGTCACTATTTAACTGTAGCCTCCAGGCAGGCTTAGTGCCTCACAAGTGGAGAAAAAGGTGGGACATCTATGGACCCTGGAAACTACAGACCCATAAGTCTCACTTGTCTCTTATGGATAGGATCAATAATGATGTAAGAAAGCTTGCAGACACTGGACTCAACAAAGTCGGGTTTCTTCAAGGACAGGTCATGCCTACTCAACCTGGTAGACTTCTTTAATGAAGGCAAAATGGTTTACACTGCCTACCTTGACCTGAGCAATGCATTTGGCACAATACCCCATTCAGGCTTTCTTGACAATCTCAAGAGGTTAGTTATAAACCCTTATGTCACCCAGTGGATACCCAGCTGGCTCATAGGACCAGGAAAGTTAGAAATGGGAAGTTCACCCCTACAAAGAGGCCAGTTACCAGTGGAGTTCCTCAGGGATCAGTCCTGGGGCCACTTTATTTTTGCATCTACTTCTGTAAAGTCCAGGACAACATCAAGGGCCTCTGTTTTACCACATTTGCAGACAGCTGCAGATTAGGAGCATTCATAGAATCCACCACTGATACTAGTGTTCTCCAAGAAGGGCTGACACAGGCAAGCAACTGGTGTCAGAACCATGGACTAAAACTAAATGCCAGAAAATGCAAAGTGGTATCCTTTGGGAAGTCAGCCATCCCTGGTAACAACCATATCGACAACACCCCCTTAAGAGTCAACTCAGTAGTCAGGGACTTTGGGAAAAATGTAGACAGTAATTTAGCCTTTGACCATCACAACTTGTAAATATAGGTTTGGTATCTAGCTCTAGGGAGGTCAGTGTACCACTGTATTTGGCATTTATCAGATGTATCACTGAGTACAATGGCCCTCTTTGGTTATGTACCAAACCAGGTACATCCAACAATTGAAACATTCACAGAGGTTCCTTACTAAAAGAATACAGGGCATAAATAACAAGTCCTGTGTAGGCTGCCTCTAAGCCCTGTCCCTGTTTTCTGTTTCCTACAGGCTTTTGAGGGGAGATCTATTACTGGCATACAAGGCATCTTTGGACCCCACTCTGATGGACCTCCTGCATATCTGTAAAACACACTGCACTAGAATTACTCATTCCTAAAGACTTGCACCTTTCATGTGATATAAAATAGGTTCTGCTGGAGAGACAGGTATGTATCCCAGAGATCTCAGGAAAAAACTCTCCATCCATGTAAAGCAGAGTTCCTTCTTAACCAGTTCAGGTGTAACTTGGACAATGGATGGGGAATAGGAAATTCACCCTTGGTTTGATACCCATGTCTCTAATGATTACAGGCATCCTGTAAATGTTTCATCTCCCAACCCCCTGCTTGTACAGTTAAGGATCTCAGAACTGGTTATAGATTTCGGATGCATATCTAGGCTTAAAAAAGTTCCAGCGGTCATTTACATAGTACATACTTATGAACCTACTGTCACATGATTTAATTGTGTGCAAGCTGCAGAAATAGTTTTGCCAAAGATAACCAGTCCAGTCTCACAGATACAGAGGCTATAAAGGAAACTAGATTTGCAAGCAGGAAGGTAGAGGGCATTAAAACTAATTAACCAAAGTTTGTATCCTGTAAATGCTGCAAAATATAAGCAGGTAAGCCATGAATAGGTAGATGGAATAGCTGAAAAAATATTTATGGAATAGAGTGTATACAGTTGTTCTTCCTATAGATCAGCATTGCAAGCTGTAATTACTACTTGGACTTCTGCCTCAGAAGGCCTGACATCTGGCCTGACTTCCAAAGCTCAGAACCAGTCTTGCTGCAGGTTTAGCCAATGTCCATCCCTTAACAGTGTTGGTACATTCCCTCTTTAAAGTTATTTATTTATTTATTTATTTATTTTATTTTATTTTACATTTGTTGACCGGGATAGTCCAACTGGATGTATGTCCATTTTCAGCGGAGGCCCGGGGAGAAAAGCTCCACATTAAGACAATTTACAAGACAGAAATCTTGACCATATACAATACAGATAATGTCAGACAGGTAAAACATTTCAAATACAGGAACATTTATATAGTACTGTTACAGTAACATACCCGACTAAATAAGTTAAAAACTTTGAATAAAAGGATTAATAAAACTTTTTTTTTTTTTTAGGGTAACATTATTTATAAAGTTTACCAAACCTTAGGAGGTGAGCTACTACAGTAGGAATTAATAGAGGATATCAGAACACCTGAAATAGCATGTTAAAGATAGATAGTAAAGAATGGTCCTGCTAGGGGAGAAAGTGTCAGTCAGGATTTGTGCATGGGGAAAGCCATTGGGCTTTAAGGAAGATTCTCAATTGCTTCTTGAAAAGTGGGGTAGAAGAAAGGGCTGTTAGTTCAGCTGGAAGAGTTTTCCAAGAGTTACCAATAGAGTTTGAGAACAAGCTATCTCCAGATTTGTTGTTGGACTTTAGGGTAGCTACTAGTACCTTATTAGCTGGTCGAAGGGTTGTTAGATTTTTATATGGGCAGATGAGGGTACAGAGTATGGGTGTGTCTGTGGGATGGTGTAAGATCTTGTGTATAGTAGTAAGTTGCTGGAAAAGAATCTGGCTTTGCAATTCCAGCCATCCTAGCAATTTAAGATTTTAGCAGTGGTGTGTTCGAAAAGGGGCACCAGTGGCAAATCTAGCTATGTTATTATAGGCTGTTTCCAACTTATGAAGATTATTTTTGGATAAGTTGGTATAGATTGGGGATGCATAGAGAAGGGTGGAGATTAAGTGAATTCGGGCAATAGCAGTCCTAGCTAGAGGTGTGAGATAGGATTTAAGTCTGTAGAGGAAACCAAATTTTTATTAACTGATTTAATGGTTAGGTTGATATGTGTGTCAAAGTTTAGATTATGATCAGTTGTTAGACCTAAAAGTTTGGTGGCTGTGTCTGGAGTTATTACAGTACCATTATTGGATGTAATTGTGAAGTTAATAGCAGGAGACTTCTGAGTTGGGAGAGAATAGTACCAATTTAGTTTTTTTGGGGTTAAGGAGGAGACAGCGTTGATGGAACCAGTTTTCAACTAAGGTAAATACTGCTTGGGTGCTCGAATGAAGTCCAGCAGCCGAGGAGGCTGAGCATATTAATGTTGAGTCGTCGGCATATTGTATGCAGGTGGTTTGTGGAAGGGAGATTTTCGGATCATTTATGAAAATAGTGAACAGGAGGTGTCCCAGAATAGAGCCTTGTGGGACTCCCAAGAGTTATATGGAGAAGAGTAGATAGTTTATTTTCCCAGAGGACTGCTTGTTGTCTATTTCCTAGATAGGGCTTGAACCAATTAACTGTCTGGGTATCTAGTGAAAGTGATTGAGTGAGTTTAACAGTAATTGATGATTAACCATATCAAATGCTTTTGAGAGGTCAATAAAGAGGGCTGAGGACAGTAAGCTGTTACAATTTTTATTAATGCAGTCAGAAAAGGATAGTAGAGCAGTTGTAGTACTATGGAAAGGCCTAAAACCATGCTGGCAGTCAACTAGCAGGTGGTTTTGGAGAAGATGATCAAGTACCTGACTGTGAATACATCTCTCCATAATTTTTGCTAAGGGGGAAAGTAGGGCTATGGGGCGGAAGTTTGAGAGTTAATTTGAGTTCCCACCCTTATGCAGTGGGATAATATATGAGACTTTCCAGAGGGATGGGATGGATGGTTCTGTTAATTAAGATGGAAACAGGGTAGGCAAGCACTCCAGCTGCCATTTGAAGGTATTCAGCTGGGAGGAGGTCAGCTGATGGAGTTGCATGGTTTAAGCTTAAGAAGTAGGGAGTGTATGAGAGATGTTGGGGACAGGCTGCAGTTGTAATACTTGGGGTAGTGTGGTTGGCAAGGATGAGTCAGTGGTGGTAACAGAGAGGTGGTAAGGTATTTGCTAAAGATTGAACAGTTTCTGAAAAAAAATTTGTTAGAAATATCAGCAATTTGGTTGGGAGAATTGAGTCACCTTAGAGGGGGTAGGTGTTTTGGCTTGTCCAGGATGGAGTAATTTATTTAATCCTGACCAGAATTTTTGTGGGTTTAGATATTGAGTTTGTTGGAATTTCATATTTTTTTTTTCTCGAGGAATATTGATTTTTTTTTAGTGGCATTCCTGAGCTATCTAAAGTTTAAATGATCAATAGGGTCTTTGGTACTTCTCCATATGTTCCAGATTTTATTTCTCAGTCTCATTTTTTGCCTTGTCTCATTTGAGAGCCAAGGAGCAGGTTTGTTCCTAATTTTAATAGTACTAGAGGGGGCATGGTGCTCAAGGATTTTTAGGAATGTATTGTTAAAAAAAGAGACTGCTTCATTAAGAGGTAGATATTTTAGGGGTGACCAATTGCAGGCTTTTAGCTCTGCTTGAAAGTTACCTAGGTTCAGGTTCTTTTTGTTCCGGGTGGTTCTAAAGTTTAGTTGAGTGCGAATGGTGATCTTTTGTCTAGTTATAAAGGTAAGAGAGTGGTCACTAATATCAGGAAGTATGCCTATTTTGTAAGATTGGGGGTTATATTTGACTAGTATCCAGTCTAAGGTTGTTTTTGTTGCTGGGTTTATGGGTTCTGGAAGGGTTGGTGATAGTTTGATAGAAGCCATAGAGATTAATGTGAGATGTAGGTTTGTCAGAAATACAACAGTTCCAGTCAATATTAAAGTCTCCAAGGAGAATGGTTTCTTGTGGAAATGATATGGAAAGCCAGTTAAGGATATTTTCAAGAGTACTTACATTGTTGCTGTGGGGATGTAAGAGCAAATGATGTATATAGATTTAATTTGGAGCTTAGATATTAAGATTTCAGCATTGCTAGGTGAGGGAGGTTGAGTGTTTATTGAGGTTACCTGTGGTTCAGATTTAAACAATATCGCTAAAATATTGTTAAAGTGGGCATCTGTCCATGTTAAGATATTTTTTTACTCAGTTCACTGTGCATGAACTGTTTATGTGGAATGTCCATAGTAAAATATAGTTTAGCCTTCTCTGAAGCTCAGTCTGTGTAAGTACTCTTTTGGGAAAATATTGTTACATTTACTGTTAAATTTGCTAGCGATACTTGTATTGTATTATTTAGTGTCAGATGATTAATTATACAGTAAGGTATGTCTTCTCCTCAAAAAGAATGGTATTTTTTGTGGTAGGCAAATCCCATATGCAGGTCTCCATAGCTGTATTTTCTGCCTTGAACCAAAACATCATGGTAGAAGTTGTAGTGCTTGCCAAGGGGTTTAACCTAAAGTTGCTTAGCCATTCCCTTCAGAACTGCTTAAGCAGGAAGAGACTCCAGGTCTTGACCCATACCACCATGGCATCTTTGATGTTCATCGTGTTACACTGCTGCAGTGATCACACTTGGGTTATCCTGCCGTCAGGCGGTCCCGCAGTCGGCCAGAGTTCCAAAGTCTTGGTCCGGCATCAGTTGCTGTCGCTTCTTCCCTGACGTCAGTGCGCCAGGGGTATATAAGATGCATCCGACGCCATTTTCTTCAGTCTTTCTTGCCACGCGGTGCCCGAAGCAGAAGCAGTTCGCAAGTGCCAGTCGGCCGACTCCTGAGATTTTCAAATCGAATTTCAGACCGAAGTTTTCAATAAAGCTAAGTACCCCGTTGTGGAACCTTTTTCTTGCCTCAGTCCGATGTCAGAAAAAGTTAACAATTGCATTTCTTCTGGGAAGCAAATACCTCATAAGGACTTTCATTCTTATTGTATTCCTTGCCTAGGCCCAGACCACGACGTCACAGGTTGTCGGTATTGTGCAAGGTTTAATAAACGAACTATTAAACGTCGGTTTGATTTCACCCAACATTATTTTGGTAGGAAATTTAATTATACCATGCCGTCGGAGCAACCGATGACCTGAATGCATAAAAAAACGCAAAGATAAGGACAGACAGCCGATACCCAAACCAGACTCCGAGGCCTCTGCTAGGCCAGTCGCCGGTTCTCCGGTTTTCAGTGAGGCGACTACGCAGCCCCTGACGACCGCTGATTTAGAACCCCAGGTTTCATCCGATTCACAAGGGGAGATTGCTAGGCCTCCACAACCTTTACCTTTTGGCCCCTCAGACTCCGTGCCTGAAGGAGATTCCAGTGCAGTTGAAACGCCTTCATTTGCAGAAGGTGTCTTCAGACCGACTACACTCACTATTAAATCCTATACAAAGCTGAAAACTCCTTTAAAAACAAAGAAGACTGTACAACGGTCTCCAGTACAAGGCCCCATGCCTAAGAAACAGATGCTTAAGATGGCTGAAGACTTAATTACCCTAATCAGGGGTTCCCATCCCCCTCCCGATAAAAGACCAAGACAGGAGGAGGACTACGCTTCCTCTGACCAGGTTTCAATTTCCTCAGACTCTTCTGAGGAACAGGAATATTCCTTTCCCCCTTATGAAGACTCTGATGCTGAAGAGTCTATCCCTTCTGCATCTCCCCCAGAGGACTACTCATTTGGGGAAACCTTACATACCATGAGGGAACATTTCAACTGGGAAGGCCAGGATTACTCTGATTCTAAGAAAAGGCTCCAAGAGTTCCTTTTACTACCCCAGCACAGACCACTTGCTATTCCACCTGTGTTAGACATTGTGGATGATGTTTATTCAGAATGTAGTCTTAACCCAGATTCACTACCTCCTGCACCAGCCAAACCAGACAGATACTTCAGAGTCCCTGACTCACACAAATTCCTGTATAAAAGCCCTGTTGCTGACCCAGAAACTATTTCCCAGGGTCCCAAAGGGGTTAAGGCCTCTATTGCTAAAAATCCTGTGCCCTCTGAAAGGAATTCTAGAGCTCTAGACAGATGGGGAAAGAAAGTATATACCTCAGCTACTCTAGCTATGAGGGCCTTAAATTGTCAGTTTCACATGCTGAAATATCAACAATATTTGATGTCTCAATTAAAACAAAAAATGCTCACACATACAGAACAGCCTGATTACAAGGAAATGCAAGATTTGTTGCATGCAGCTGAACAAGTGGGAAAACATACTTTGCAATGTGGATTTGATTCATTGGAAGCTTCTTGTAGAGCAGCAGTGACAGGGTCTGTCATACGTAGGCATGCTTGGTTAAAAGACCAAACTTTACCTGATCATGTTAAAGCAAAGTTATTGGATGCACCTTTACAGCAGGATGTTTTATTTGGTGTAAAAGCAGAAGTAGCTTTAAAGAAAATGGAGGATAAGGCAAATTCTATGCAGACGGTCAAGGATTTTTTACAGGTTCAACCCCATCGTTTCAGCAGAAATTGGCCAACCAAAAACTGGTCCTTTCCAGCTTCTGCCAGACCACAGAGGGGGCAGATACAGACGCCCAAGGGGGAGAGGCCAGTCACAAGGCTCTTACCAGCCTCGACAATGGGGTGCCACAACCCAAAAAGGAGGAGAAGACAGGTCTCAAACTACCAGAAGACAAACACAATGACTTACCCCTCAGACTTCCAAGCAAAACCCTCTTGGCAGCTCCCTTGGGGGGAAAACTAACACTTTTTGCAGACAATTGGCACATCATCACAAAAGACAAATGGGTCCTAAATATTGTATCTCAAGGATACAGATTCCACTTTCACACTTTGCCAAGGATAAAAGGAATGCCAAACCTGCCACCAAATCAATGGGCAGAGGCTCAAAAGCAAATTTCAGCTCTCATGGACATGAGAGCCATTCAACAGGTTCCTACACAGGAGCAAGGACAAGGATTTTACTAAAGACTCTTTCTAGTTCCCCGAAAGGACAAAGCCTGGAGACCCATTCTGGACCTCTCAATTCTAAACACATACCTGGAAGTACCCAAATTCAAGATGCTAACACTACAGCAACTTCTTCCCATGCTGGGCAAGAAGGCTTGGCTAGTAACGTTGGACCTCAAGGAGGCATACCTGCATGTCCCTATCAGACAAAATTGCAGAAGATACCTCCAATTTATAGCAGGTTCAACCCATTACCAATTCTCTGCACTGTCCTTTGGCTTATCTACTGCGCCCAGGGTCTTCACAAAATGCCTGGCACCAGTAATTGCATACTGCAGGCAAAGAGGGATTCAGATATATCCATACCTGGACGACTGCCTTATTCAAGTAGAAAGCAAGGACATTCTATTAAAGCATCTGGCGTTTGTCAAAAACCTACTAAGTTGCCTCGGGTACACAGTAAACGAAAAGAAGTCAAAACTAGTGCCCTCACAAGACATAATATTCCTGGGTGCCAGCTTAAATACAACTGCCCAGATGGCTTATCTCACGCCAGACAAGCAAGGACAACTGACTCAATACTTCAAAATGATGGCAACAAAGACCCAACTCCCTGCAAGAAAAAGTCTGCAGGCCTTGGGATTCATGGCATCTTGCATACTACTAATACCATTTGCAAAACTGCATATGAGGAAATTACAATGGTATCTGAAAAGCGTATGGACTCAACACAGCCACAGCTTGGAAACAATAATTCCACTCATACCCTGCCTTCAACAGGAGTTTCTATGGTGGGCTCAGGCATGTCACCTCAACAAGGGTTAGCCTTTTACCTTACCCACAGCCAGGCAAACTATAACAACAGATGCATCAGATTATGCCTGGGGAGCGCACATGGCAGGACAGTGTATTCAGGGCAAATGGTCTGCAGACCAAAGGCATCTACATATCAATCAGAAAGAGATGCTAGCTGTACAAAATGCCCTAACAGCTTTCAAGGACCTCCTACATCCAGGACAACTCCTAATAAAGACGGACAACACCACAGTGATGTGGTACATAAACAAGCAAGGGGGCACACACTCCTATCCCCTATGCAGACAAGCAATGACCTTGTGGAACACAGCACTGACTTACCAAGTTCAACTACAAGCACAATTCCTGCCAGGAAAGAAAAACACATTGGTGGACGATCTAAGCAGAAACATCGTAGATCCTCACAAGTGGAAAGTAGATCCACAAGTATTCGCAATGATGACTCAAAAATGGGGGAGCCCAGACATAGATCTGTTTGCTTCCCCCCAAAACTACCAACTACGGAAATTCTGCACAAGGACATACCACACACTAGCTTGGAAAGTGGATGCCCTCTCATTCAGTTGGAAAACATTGGCAGTGTATGCCTTTCCTCCACTGCCTCTTCGGGCAAAGGTGCTGCTGAAAGCCAGATTAGAGAGGCCACAAATGATACTCATTGCTCCAGACTGGCCACGCCAACACTGGTATCCAATACTAAGGAACATGGCTCAAGGCCCACCATGGATTTTACCTACAATTCCTCACCTGCTCACTCAGCAAAACAATCAGATTCTACACAGCCAGCTCAAGACTTTAAATCTGGCTGCATGGCAAATTGCCTAAACAAACAGTCAACACTTCTCTCTAAAGCTGTGATGGACGTCATTCTGGAGGCCAGGAGGCCCAGCACCAGGAAAGTCTATTCAGACAAATGGAAAAGATTCTGCGCCTGCAACCAGGCTAAAGGCCAAAATCCCCTTGTACCAAATATTCCTCAGATTCTTCAATATCTAACTGAGATGTTGCACAAAGGACTTTCCTTCTCATCTATTAAGATCCACGCCTCAACTATTTCAGCTCAATACAACACAGATCCTCCTATATTTTCACATCCATTACTAAGACAGTTCCTCAGAGGGGCTAAGAACATAAGACCGCCTTGGAGAGCACCAACACCAGCTTGGGATCTCAACTTTGTTTTGGAAAAACTTACACTACCACCCTTTGAACCAGCTTTCACAGCTGATCTACAGTTCCTATCATGGAAAACTGCCCTGCTACTAGCAATAACTTCAGCATGAAGAGTCTCGGAACTACAGGCCCTAATGGCAGTGGAGCCTTCCATCATTTTTCATCAAGACAGAGTCTCTTTACGAACTTAACCCTTCCTTTATGCCAAAGGTGGTATCCAGTGTGGCCCTAAACCAAACCATTCATTTGCCCACCTTTTATCCAAACCCCCAGAACAAAGGGGAAAGGCTCCTACACTCTTTGGACATTCACAGGCAATTACGTTACTACTTGGATAAAACTAAGGCTTTCAGAAAATCTGACCAGCTCTTTGTATCCTATGCTGCAGGATCACAAGGAAAACCTATCTCAAAACAGACCATTTCAAAATGGATAGGACATTGTATCCATTTCTGATACACACACCATGGGAAATCTGTGCCTGGTAACATCAGGCCCCATTCCACCAGGGCTGCAGCAACATCAACAGCCTTCCTCAGAGGGGTACCAACCAAGGATAATTTGGAGGCTGCAACTTGGAGTTCAGTGCACATCTTCACCAAGCACTATCACTTACCTCTATACTCTAAAACCAGAGCTGGCTTTGCCACTGCAGTTCTGCAGGGCCTACTAGCCTCACCAAACCCTGTTTAGTTCCACCACCCATCCTTAGCTTTGGGATTCAACACAAGTGTGATGACTGCAGCAGTGTAACACTATGAACATAGTACAGTTTTGTACCTACCAGAAATGTAGATGTTCGAGTGTTCACACTGCTGCAGTCCAGGTTACCCTCCCTCCATCCCCTCTGAACTAGCTGGAGTTATCTATACCTTTCTATCCTATACAACCTTTGTGGTGTATTTGCTTGTAACTGAAGGAATTGTTTTATTTTTATATATATATTTTTTATTAGCAATATGTATTGCCTACCTATTGGGGGCACCTGACATCTGGGGCAAGAAAAACTGAAGAAAATGGCATCGGTTGCATCTTATATACCCCTGGCGCACTGACGTCAGGGAAGAAGCGACAGCAGCCGACACCAGACCAAGACTTTGGAACACTGGCTGACTGTGGGACCGCCTGACAGCAGGATAACCCAAGTGTGATGACTGCAGCAGTGTGAACACTCGAACATCTACATTTATGGTAGGTACAAAACTGTAGTTCCTGATCTTGGTTGCCCCCCCATAAGAAGTGAATGGAGAAGAGATTTAAGGAGGTGGTCTGAGACCCAAGTGATGTAACCAAGGTGTGTGTGGTGTCATTGCTTAGCTTTAGGATGTCGGTCCTTGCAAAGCATTTTCGTAGGCTTCCTATTGAAATGTTGGCACTTGAAATGCAAAGTGATGACAAGTAAAAAAAAAAAAAAAAAAAAAAAAAAACGAAAATGCAAGAGAAGAGCGAATCTTGAAAATTGCTGTTCTTTAAACTTTTTTTTTTTATACAAGGGGCAAGCCCCCCCCCCTGCACAAACCCTCCACACCCCTCAAACTTCTGTATACCAGCTCCAAGATTGCCATACCTTATAGAAAAGGGAAAATTCTGAGAAATAGCATCTTGGACTTTGTGTCCATTTTTTGACCATTCAGTCTCCGTATTTTGGGACTCACTGTAGCAGGTCCAGACATTTCAAATGGTTACTTATTTGCAAGGCTTCTGGTGAAGCTCTTTTGGAATTTGTTTGTGAATGTAGGTACATCACCCGTAGCCAGAATATCTCATGTGGAACTTTGGACTGTTCTTCATACCACACTTGGTGTCAAAGCAAGATTCATTGTTTCTGAAGTAGAAGATGGTAAACCCATGTTTTTTGTTTTGTTTATTTTTTTTGTTGAGAGCATCCATGGTTGAGATGTGAGGTCTGGCATGCCTATCCACAGGGCTCCAGGGTGGTTCCCCCAGCCAAGATGACCCAAGTCAAAATATAGAATGCCTGTCTTTCCTGGCCCCCTGAGGTTGCCTGGGCCTCATGTTATAAGCGAGTCTTCCATTCCCACCCCCATGTCATGAGGAATGGATCTCTTGCTGAAGACTTCTTTTTTGCCTTGCAGAACATGTAGCTAAGGGAACATTTGCCTTCATTGTCTGGAATCCTCCATGTTAAGGAAAGTTAGGAACTTTCTCCAGTGAAGGAGTTTGACTCTTCAGAGAGTGAGGGGAAGAATTAGACTATGCTTCCCAGCTGTCTTCCTCCTTAGGGTATGAGACTGACACTGATGGCACCATGTGGTTTGCTTCTCCCTTCAGGGGAATCTCATTTGGAGATGATGTCCTTCATGGATGCATCTGCAGTCATAACAAGTGGGTTGTCCTGTCGTCAGGCAGCCCTGCAGTCGGCCGGATTCCAAAGTCCGGGTCCGGCTTCGCCTGATGTCGCACTCCACCCGACGTCATCTCTGTTGGTCTTCGGGTATAAAAGCATCAGCCGACGCCATTTTCCTCTGTCTTTCTTGCCGCGTGGCGCCCGAAGCAGAAGCTGTTCGCAAGTGCCGGTCGGTCGGATCCAGAGATTACTTCTACCGAATACTACTTAAGACTTCTAAAGCTAAGTACCCGTTGGGGACTCTTTCTTGCCTCAGCCGATGTCAGAAAAGTTAACAATTGTTTAACCTGTGGGAAACAAATACCTCATAAAGATTTCCACTCTTACTGTCTGCCTTGTTTAGGCCCAGCCCACGACGTAGCAGCCTGTTCGCCTGTGCCTCTTTCAACCGATTTAACGCTTAGGCGTCGGTCGGAGTTTGCAGAACAGTTTTTCGGTTCTGATTTTGCGTACATTATGCCGCCGGATCCTCCGACTACCCCAAAAATGCAAAGATAAAGACTGACACTCGCGGTCCGCGGTTTCGCCGAAACCACGGTAAAGCAAATCAGAGTGTCTCGGTTTCGCCGAAACCGAGAAAACTGCTCAAAGTACAGCTGAACCTATTCTTACAACTGAGGCCCCTGCTACAACTCTTGAATCGACCTCAGAAATTTTACCCACTACGGTGGTTGACTTATCAGACACCATCCCTTTGGATGTCTCTACCCCAGCACGTGGTGCTGCTAGGCCTCCAGCTGCCATGTCCATTAAGGCCTTCGCCAGGGCTAAAGCAGCCAAGACTACTAAAACAGTGCCTGTTAAACCCCCCTCATCCAGGCCCTCTTCTAGTTCTCAAATGCTTTCTTTGGCAGAAGATTTAATTTCTTTAATTAGAGGATCTCAATCTCACCCAGACAGGGCCTCTCAGCCCCCAGAGAAGAGACCTAGGGCAGAGCCCCCTGAGCCAGTGTCTTCTGATGATTCTGCTGATGAATCAGACATAACTGACCAGCCTGAGGCTCCCTTCTCCAATTTTGAAGATTCTGATGCTGAAGAATCCATTCCAGCTGCTTCCCCACCAGAAGAATTCTCCTTTGAAACCTTGCATGCCATGAACAGTTCCAATGGCAGCAACAGGATTTTTCAGACTCCAGAAAAAGACTTAGGACCTTTCTGCACCTCCCACAGCACAGGCCCTTAGCTATACCTCCTGTTCTCTCTGTGGTGGATGATGCTTTCAATGATGTTTGCTGCTCCAGATTCTTTACCCCAGCCCCTGCCAAACCAGACAGATTTTACAGGGTGCCAGATACTCATCACCACCTTTACAAGGCCCCACTTGCAGACCCAGAAACTATATCCCAGGGTCCCAAGGCAGTAGCCCGACCACAGCTAAAACCCTATTCCTTCTGAAAGGGAAGCAAGGTCACTAGACAGATGGGGTAAAAGGTCTACACTTCAGCTACTCTCTCAGCTAGAGCTTTAAACTGTCAGTTTCACATGATACAATACCAAGAGTTTATGCTTGATCAGTTAACTAAAAACTAACCACTGATGAATCTCTTGATAAGAAATATGTATTAGAGATGGTAAATAACATACAACAGGTTAGCAACCATTCCTTAAAATGTGGCTATGATGCACTGGAGGCTTCATTTAGATCAGCCATGACAGGCACAGTGATAAGAAGGCATGCATGGCTAAAGGAACAAGCTTTACCGGATCATGTTAAAGCTAAGTTGCTAGATGCTCCTATGGACAAGACAAGTTTGTTTGGTACACCTGCCCAGCAGGTTATGAAGAAAATGGAAGAAAAGGCAAAATCTGTTCAAACTGTTAAAGATTTCTTGCAGGTTCAACCCCAAGGTTTAGCAGGAACTGGCCTGCCAAAATTGGTTCTTTCCTCACTCCACAAAATTACAAAGGGGCAGGAATAGACGTTCCAGAGGCAGAAACCAATCCAGAGGAGGTGCCTACAGAGAACGACAGTGGCAAGGTAACAACAGAGGCATAGACACAGCCACTGCCACTACATCAGCACAACCACAGTGACTTAATCCTAAATCCTACCAAGGAACAAATAGCAGCTCCTCTAGGCGGAAAGTTAACCTTATTTTCAAAGAACTGGCACTACATAACAAAAGACAAGTGGATTTTACAAACCATAGATCAAGGTTACCGGTTTCACTTCCACACTTTACCAGTCAAAAGAGGAATGCCAAATCTACCTCCAAATCAAAAAACAGAGGCTCTACGCCAGATAATGGAGTTAGCAAACATGAGAGCAGTGGAAAGAGTGCCAACAGCAGAACAAGGAAAGGGATTCTACTCCAGACTATTCCTAGTTCCAAGAAAGGAAAAAAGTTGGAGACCAATTCTCGACCTGTCCACCTTAAATACATACATCATTGTCCCAAAATTCAAAATGCTGACCCTACAGCAACTTCTTCCCATGCTGGGCAAGGAGTCTTGGCTGGTAACTCTAGATCTCAAGGAGGCATACCTGCACGTCCCCATTCGACCAATCTGCAGAAGATACCTCAGATTTCTTGCAGGATCAGAGCACTATCAATTCTCAGCATTGCCCTTTGGCTTATCTACTGCGCCCAGAGTATTCACAAAATGCCTGGCATCAGTAATCGCCCATTGCAGACTACAGGGAATTCAAATTTACCCATACCTGGACGACTGCCTGCTACAAGGGGACAACAAAAGCAAGCTGACAACAGATTTACAAAGGGCCATTTACTTGCTACAAGGACTGGGATACACAGTCAATTTACAAAAGTCAAGGCTGATACCATCCCAAACAAGGACATTCTTGGGCTGAATTGGACACAGTACAACAAATGGCATTCCTGACTACAGAAAACAAAAAGAACTTCCTCTTTACTTCTTGGCACTAACAAAACTGAACAAGTTAACAGCAAGAAAAGTTCTGCAGGCCTTGGGCTTCATGGCATCATGCATAATCTTGGTCCCATTTGCCAGACTACATATGAGGAAACTACAGTGGTACCTAAAGAATTTATGGTCCCAACACAGACACAGTCTAGAAACAGAAATCCCACTAATTCCATGCTTAAAACAGGAGTTCCTATGGTGGGCTCAGGCATGCCAGTCAAACCCAGGCCTACCCTTTCGCAGATGTCAACCAAGCCAGACCATCACAACAGACGCTTCAGACCTAGGATGGGGGCCCACATGCTGGACAAATGCGTGCAAGGATTGTGGACACAGGATCAACTTCACCTGCACATCAATCTAAAAGAAATGCTGGCAGTAAAACTGGCAATCCAAAAGTTCAAACCATTTCTCAAAGAGGGCCAGTTGATGATAAGGACAGACAACACCACAGTCATGTGGTACATCAACAAACAGGGAGGCACTCATTCATACCCCTATGCAGAATGACCTTGGAGCTGTGGACCCTGGCACTCAGCTACAACATTCAGTTACAGGCAATATTTGTACCGGGAAAGACAATACTCTAGCAGACATATTAAGCAGAACCACTTCGATGCCCACGAATGGAAGCTGCACCCGGACATCTTCAAGACCATCTCAAGAAATGGGGAATGCCACAGATAGACCTATTCGCATCACCTCTCAATCACCAGCTCAAAAAATTCTGCACAAGGACATTCCACCCACTAGCATGGAAAGTGGACTCACTCTCCTTCAACTGGAAAGGCCTAACAGCATATGCATTCCCACCTCTTCCTTTGATACACAAGGTACTACTAAAAATCAAGGAAGAACGTCCAAGGATAATCCTGATAGCTCCAAACTGGCCAAGACAACACTGGTACCCACTACTGAAGAGCATGTCTCGGAACAATATGTGGCCAATACCCCCGATGCCTTTGTTAACTCAGAACAACTACAGCATCATACATCCAAACCTAAAAACGCTGCAACTGACTGCATGGAACATCACATAGCAGCAGCTAATCCAGAACTTTCCCAAAGAGTTAAAGACATTATTCTTGAAGCACGCAGACCTTCAACAAGAAGGAACTATGCTGGAAAATGGAAAAGGTTTGTCATTTGGAGTACGGAAAGAGGAAAAGATGTGTCAAACATAGATATGCCTAACATTCTGGAGTATCTGGCCGAACTTCTTCATTCAGGCCTGTCCTACTCCTCCATCAAGATACATGCATCAGCTATTTCAGCAGAATACAGCTTTGATCCACCTGTTTTTTCGCACCCTTTGCTCAGGCAGTTCCTCAGAGGAATCAAGAATGTAAAACCTCCAAGGAAACCACCATTACCATCTTGGGATTTAAACTTTGTGCTAGAAAAGTTGACACTATCACCCTTTGAACCAGCAGCAACAGCAGACCTACAACACCTGTCATGGAAAACTGCTTTCCTACTGGCAATTACTTCAGCAAGGAGGGTTTCAGAACTACAGGCCTTAATGGCAGTGCAACCCTTCCTAATCTTCCCCCAAGATAGAGTGTCCATGAGGACTAATCCTACATTTATGCCCAAGGTGGTATCCAGAGTGTCTTTAAACCAGGCAATCCACCTACCTACCTTCTTTCCCAACCCACAAAACAGAGGGAAAGAATACTGCATACCTTGGATGTACATAGACAGCTACGCTACTACTTGGACAGAACAAAAAATAGCAGAAAGACTGACCAACTTTTTGTAGCCTATGCAACAGGAAGGGAAGGAAAAGCTATTTCCAAACAGACAATCTCCAAATGGATAGGAAATTGCATACGATACTGTTACTCCTTCCATGGAAAACCAATTCCACAGAACATAAGACCTCATTCTACAAGGGCAACAGCCACTACCACAGCCTTCTTACGAGGAGTGGCAACCAAAGACATTATTGAGGCGGCTACTTGGACCTCCGTGCATACATTTGCCAAGCATTATAATTTGCCTCTATATTCCAGATCCCGAGCAGGGTTTGCCACTGCTGTACTGCAAGGGATCCTAAACACACCATAATCTACTTTTATCCTCCTCCCTAGTTGGCTATGGTATTCTACCCATTGTTATGACTGCAGATGCATCCATGAAGGACATAGTACAGTTTTGTACCTACCATAAATGTAGATGTCCGAACTGGATAGCATCTGCAGTCAGGATTACCCTCCCTCCTTCCCTCTGTGGTACTCCTAGGGTGTTTACCCTCCTAATAGCTAGCTGTTGGGGGGGGAGTCTTTTATGGTGTATTTGTTTGTATATATGTACATATATGCTTATTGCTGTGTTTACCTCTATCTATTTGGAAACATTGGCATCTATCCAAATTTTTAGCCTGCAAGAGGGCTACTGGCATCTGGGGCAAGAAACACTGAGGAAAATGGCGTCGGCTGATGCTTTTATACCCGAAGACCAACAGAGATGACGTCGGGTGGGGTGCGACATCAGCCGGCCGGACCCGACTTTGGAATCCGGCCGACTGCAGGGCTGCCTGACGACAGGACAACCCACTTGTTATGACTGCAGATGCTATCCAGTTCGGACATCTACATTTATGGTAGGTACAAAACTGTACTTTCTTTGCAGAGTGAAAGAGCACTTCAGATGGAAAGAAGAAGCATCTGATTCCCAGAAAAGGTATTTTGATTTGCTGGCTTGAATACCCCTACATTTGTAGTTATTCCTTATGTCCTGTGTAGATGCTTTCTTGACTGACACCTAGATGTGGGTCTGAGGGCAAAGTGATTGAATTTCTCACAAACTGCTAGGTGGATAAGCATTCTGCGTACAGCATCTAGGGTGGTGGTTATGTGTTCAGTAATCGGAAGATATGCTTGGTTAAGGCCACAACCTCCTGCTAGAGGTTGTCCGAGTTCCTTTTTTTAGTGAACCCCCTTGATAAAGGTCTCCTTTTTGTGGCCTGTATTGAATTATTCAGAAGGACGGAGAAAAGGAGGAAAGTCTGTACAGTCAGTGAAATGGCTTTTTCCATGCCCAAGTATAGGATATAGTACTCAACTAACTCTGGAGCCTGCTATTGCAGGCAAGGGATAATAAGGCTCAGTACAAAACAAAATAGCAGGGAGGCCAGAAGGGGAAGCCGGGAGGGGGGGGTGCAGGCTTCTACCCCTCTTGAGCGAGCAGTCATAACTATATAGAGTTCTTAAGTGCTGGGCCTCCAAAGGCAACAGGAGTCTACAGAGGAGAAAGGGAAGACACAAAACCTTTTTCCATCTGGGTTTCTACTGATTCACTTCACTGCTAGGACTTGATCATTTTTTTAGTACTGGGTCTGCAGTATTTCAGTCTCAGAGTAGCAGCTATAAGGCTTCCACATGACAGTTGTCTGAATTTGGGGTCCAGTGAAAAATGTTTGAGTACCTGCTTTTAATTGGACAACTTTTTTGATGGGCTTGACGGTTAGATTTTGATTTGCCAGTTTCTGCATGGGCGGTGGTGCAAAGCCTTACAGTGCTTAAAATACCCAGAGGATTGCTCATTTTGGTACATTTCAGCACATGAAGCAGTTCTAATCCTATTGGGTAAACAGCAAGACAGTCTCTATATCCGTGCTGTAGGTCACATAAATTTACTTTCCTTGCCTGTATCAGCTCACTGCACTAGTTTAATTGATTGTACTACTGTTTTATTATGTACATTGAAATCATTGTCTCCATATTAATGTGTTAGCTGTCTGACTACAATTCATCTGGTAGCATTATTGAAGTTAACACTATCATTATATTGACTGCAGTGTTAAATTTAAGTAATATTGCACTGTTTTCATTTTCTTTCTTCTCGAAGATTTTACTGCAGTGTCACTATTATTTCATGTAATGTCTGCTTCAGGGGAGTGTATTGGATAACATGATCTTGTACACATTTGCTGCTTGTGATGATTATTCTTCTGTTATTGTATTGAGCATATTTACTTTTTGGTTATTGCACTTGTAAGCTAGAGCCCAAATTAAAATATTTCAGTCACTAATTGTACCCAAGCTCATGTTTTATCACTGCTGATTCATTGCTGCATGTACTGATTGTTCTGTTACAGAAACTGAAGACATCACTCTTAGTTACGGCACTTGGAACTACTAACTTATGCTGTGATTTAAATTTGCAAGTAGTTACCGATTACTTGAAAAGTTAATGCATATTTGTTACTTTTTTTAGGCAGTTGCGAATGTTCGTTACTTCCTGTGTTTACACACTGTAGACATTGCATCTCATTTCTTGTATCCTTCAGCCACATCTCATCACCATTTTCTAGTCCAATCCATTATCTTCTGTGTTGTGCCTGTCTTAGGGACTTCTGAAAAACAAACTTTCATCAATGACTTGATGACCTAAATAAATTCTGCTGTAAACCACCGATGGACCCCATTTCTAAAGCTGATGCCTATGCCTTTCAGTTCTACTTCCACTTAAATAGCTGTCTTGATGAGGCATTCCCTATTCACACCATATATAGTAAATATAAAAACATCCCCAACAGTACAATATCTGTTTAAGTAAGCTGTATAACAAGAGAAATAAATTGCTTAATGCTTTTAAGAGACCTCGTTCTGCCTCCCTTAAGAGTACACTTAAGGAAACTATTAAAGCTCTGAAGGGAACCATTGGGAAACTAAAAACTGAATAGAAACTTAAAATAGATACTCAAACTAAAAATAGCTACAAATGTATCTTTAACTATGTTAGGGTGTTAAACTCCCAGAAATGTTCAGTGCTAGTCTACAATAATACTGTCCACTGTGTCCCAAAGGAAATGGCTAATATCCTACTTGACAAATTTAGTGCAGATTTTATTCCACACACGGTGGTGCAGCAGTAACGGTCTTGCCTCACAGCAAGAGGTTCTCCCGTTCGATTCTCTGCTGGAGTGCGGGGGGTGCCTTCTGTGTGGAGTCTGCATGTCCTCTCCACGGTTGGGTGGTCATTCGAAAGACATGCGTAAATGGGCGTGCCTTCGTTGAAGGTTGGACGTTGAGCTGGCACCTTGGCGTTCGTGAAAATCTACTGCCAATCATTAGCGGACCGGAGTTCCACTGTGGCAACCCCTAACCAGGAAAAGCCGAAAGACAAACAACAACACAGTTTTAGCTATTCCACAGTCCCAGCCATGCCCTCCAATTACTGTGGAATATACCCTCTTAGCACTGTCTTCCATGGACTCTGGTAACCTGTCAGTGCTTTTTTTATCAGTACTAAATATGGCCTACCTGACTCAATGCTTAACCTTTTTAATTTACATTCCCAGTGCCTGGAGTACAGCCATTGTAATGAGGTTACACAAGGGTGGCCTAACCATGGAACCTGGTAGCTATAGACTCGTTAATCTCACTAGCCTGTTATGTAAAGGTAAAGATTGTATTCCCAGAGCTCATTAATTTGGACACTGAACCTCGTGAATTTGGCTTTGTCAAAGGTGGGTTCTGCCTCTAACTTTAATGTTTTAGAAAAGTCTCGCCCTCCCAAGCAGTGAATAATACTTGTGCAGTAAGTAAACCGTATATGGACCTGGCCAAGGCCTTTGATACTATTCCATATGTAGGCATTATTAACCAATGTATAAATCTGAGTAAAAGTCCATGTTATGTGGTGGATAACTTATTGGTTGTCTAACAGAACCCGTGTGATTATAAAGTACAATCAAGTAAAATCTTACCACAACAGTAGCTGTCCAGCTGTCCTCCTCTTCACTGTTGCAGTATTTTTGCTAAAGGGATTCCCTTCCAAATGTAGCCCAATGTCCATCCAGTATACCAAGCCTTAAGATTTTTATAGATGTAGTATGTCACACTTATGCTCTCCGCTCAAGGAGTCGGGCATAAAGGTCATATATGGATGTAAATACCTCAGTACTGAAAAGCCCTAGGAGGAACAGTCCTAGGAAGTAGGAGGAATGTGCATCCAGAAGGAGAATAGGAAAAAAGTAAAGCAGAAGAGGGGAGGAGGGAAGGGAGTAAGTACTGCAACAGAGAAGAGAGGGACATGTACTGTTATGGTAAGATTGTACACAACTGTACTATGTCCTTCCATGTCAGTGTTGCAGTATTCTTTAATAATAAGAGTACAAAAGCTCAAGAGGAAGCTTAGGAGGAAGAAGGCCCAGAAGAGCTCTCAAGAAAACCATGCAAGGTAGCCCTTGCCAAGCCAGCTCTTGCTCTGGAAACAACATCCAATGCAATGTAATGCTTAGTAAAAGTATGGACAGAGTTTCCAAGTAGCAGCATCAGGGATGGAATTGGTATCCAGTCATTTGAAAAAAGCACTAGGGGACGCCATAGCCCTGGTAGAATGAGCCTTTACCAAGGCAGAAAGGTATTTCCCATAAAAGGAGTAACAAACAGAAATGGCCTTAGAGATACATGAAGAAATGGTTTGCTTAGAAACAGCCGAACCTAGAGATCTGGGTTGAAAAGAAATAAAAAGCTGCTCAGACTTTTAAATGGCCTGAGTCTTATACAAATAAAATCTGAGCAGCCTATGAAAATCAAAGGTGTGGAGACGAGGGCAAATTAGTGGAGTGTTAAAGAGATAATTCGTTAACCATCTTGGGTATAAAAGAAGGATACAAAGAGACATCCTGTCCCTATGAAAAACTAAAAAAAAAAAAGGGAAACATCCATAAGAGCCAGAGTTCAGATGCTCTCTTAGCTGAAGAGAGGGCCAAAAGAAGAACAGTCTTCCATGTACAGTGCTGTAAGGAAGCTGCAGGCACAAAAGGAGCCTGGGTCCGTTTTACCTCAAACCCAGAGGCCAGAGGAGGAGTTAATGGCAGACGTGCAGAAATAGCTAAAAGGCGAGCTTTAACTGAAGAATATGCCAACTCAGCATGGAGCAATTTACACAAGTAAGAGATAACCAGAAGGATCTCCACAGAAAGTGGATCCTAGTTATGAGCAAGGCACCAAACAAAAAATCTCTTCCACTTGAAAATATAGGATTTCCTGGTAGCTGGTTTCCTTTCCTCCTGCAGAACCCTAAGCACGTCCTTAGAAAAACATTGCCTTAAAGGGATCAAAACTCTATCACCCACAATGTCATTTGAAAAGTGGACAAGTGATGATGGATGAGAGACATTTTTGTCTTGTGTGACTAGGTCCACCCAGTGATGTCACTTGTGGTGATTGCCCTATGCTAAGTGCAGAAGAAGAGGGAACCAGTGCTGTCTGGGTCAAGAGGAAGTCACAAACAAGATTTTGGGCAAGTCCTGCTCTGTTTTGAGCAGGACTCTGAATGAGAGGAAGGGAAGGGAAAGAGTAGAGAAACATCCCCTTCCAAGAAAATGATAGGGTATCCATCTTCCAGGCCAGAGAATTTGGGACTCCTGCAGAAAAAGATGAAGTTGTCTGTTCAAAGGGGAGGCAAAAATCTACCTGAGGGAGTACACCAGTAATGGACAATGTCCAAAAACACATCTCTGTGAAGCATCCATTCTTGAGCCTGTGTCACGGACCTGCTCAGAGAGTCCGCCACTATGTTCTTCTCTGAAGAAATATATACAATCTGAATGATTACTTGAAACTGGACAGCTAGATCCCAAACTTGAAGAGCTAGTCTACAAAGAAGGTATGACTGTGCCCCCCCCCTTTGCTTGTTGATGTACCACCTCACTGCGGTTGTTGTCTGTAAAGATTTTAAGAGGCTCTGGAAAAAAAAAAATGAAAGGCTTGAAGGGTCAAGAGAAGACCTCTCATATCCTTGTTATTGGTGTGGTTTGACCTATGTTGAGGAGGCCAGAGACCCTGGATCTTGAGAAGACAGAAAAAGGCTCCCACCCAGTGCCTGAGGCATCTGAAAAAAGTTTTCGAGAGGGGTCTGGGGACTGAAAAACAAGTCCCAAGTTGAGAGACAGCTGATGAATCCACCACTGAAGTTCAGGCTTGAGGCATGGAAAAAGAATAAATAGGAAAACTAGAGGATGACAATGTTGGAGCCAAACTGATTTTAGGAACCACTGTAGTTCTCTCATATGAAGCTTGGCTAGACGTAGCATAGGAATGGTGGAAACCATGAATCCTAGAGCCCTTAGAAACTCCCTGGCTGTATCTGTAAATGGAGGAAGAAGGGAGTGAAAAAAGTTGAGTAAAGAAAAAGCCTTGGGAGGAGGCAGGGAGGCCATTATAGGGTTGTCTGCATCTAAGAAACACATGATCCTAAGAAGGAATCAGGATTGATTTCTGGAAGTTTATTGTAAACCTCCAGGCTTTGCAAAAGACAAACAGTATAGTGAAGGTGCTGATGCAAGGTGTGAAGAAAATGAAAAACACCGTCATCTGTTTTAGCGTGCTTGGCAGGAGATTTGTGTATATTCTCAGGTTAACTTGTATTGTCTGCCAGCATGTCTAATTGCAAAAATGTAAGTAAGTTTTTAAAAATGTTGAGTATCTTCCTGTTTATACAAAATGTTTAAAACATCTGTCAGTGTTTTGTTACATTTCCAACTGCACGTTTGTGAGGGAGATTGTAAAATACAAACTGTAGAGAATCGGCTGAACAGTAGATGATGTCATTAGAGTGTTCCTGGTTGCTAGATGATTTGAACAGCTGATTAACAGGAAAAAAAACTTTAAACAGCTGACTGTTAACCTGGACTATATAAAATAGACTGCAGTCATCAGTTGTTGAGCAGTTTGTGAAGAGCAGCAGTTAGATGAGAGTTAATCAGTTACAGTGCTGTGCAGATGATACCCGGAAAACTTGCCAAAAACCGTAAACCTGCTTTTGCCTTGCTTTTATGTTTTAGATTAGCTCAGGGACAGTATTCTCTAGTTATTGTTGTTCTAAGATGATGGACTTCTATCCTACAGTTTAATTTTATATTTCTGGTGATTGCGTTCTGGTGTTTATTGAAAGTTATTGATTTACATTCTTGTAATCATTTTACTTATTATTAAATGTTTTTCATTACTTTACATTGTGGCTGGACAATCAGTGTGTTCTTTTGAGATGAGAGAGTGTTTATACCTGTTTGATACTCCCCAGGTCATCTTGAATGCCTGGCTGCTTCTGGTCATAGCTATAATTTATATTGATGTTTAATTTTTAATAATTGATCACCCTTTTAAGGGCGTGTAGACCTATCTGACTGTGGTGGCAGTATTTACCATTTGTATTGGGGAGGGGACACAGTTGGAAATCTGTGTCAGGCTTCCCGTAAGTATTTGAGTATGTGAGATATGAATTTATTTTGAGTGTGAGTGAGTCAGAGATCTCAAACTGGAAGACATTGCCCTGAAGTGTAGGATAAGGGATTACATTTGGGGTGGACAGAGGTATCTAGTCCAGCCCCATGAAATAGAGCATGTTCCTGTTGTGCTGTTAAGGGAAATTGTGGAATTTTACTTGTGTGTGCTCTTTGCTCAAGTGTTTTCAATGACGCTCCTACACTGGAGTCAGTAGTGAGGACTGAGGCTGCTTAATTACTGACTTGGGTTTTAAGTTGGGGACATTGGGCAGCAGCGGTGTTGCAGTGGTTAGTGTTGTTGCCTCACAGCAAGAGGTTCTCCGGTTCAATTCTCAGCTGTGGTGCTTTCTGTGCGGAGTCTGCATGTCCTTCATGAAGGTGTGTGTGTCTGTGTCTGTGTGCGCGCATGCTCGCGAGAGTGAGTGGTGCAGATGAACTACCGTGGCACGGCTAGCCACCTGGAGTTGTAAACATTGGCTCGAGATGATTGTCACTGTTGAAGTGACACCACCTACCCCATGTGTAAAATGGGAAAAGGATTGAGGATGGATGGATGCTTTAAGTGGGGGATGTCACATTACTGTTGGCAAACCGGTGGGATATTGGCCGGACATCACATTAATTGGTGGCAGTCTGGTGGGATATTATCTGGACATCACACAAGGTCTTGGGGGAGGAAGCCAAAATGAGCAAATCGTCCAGATCAGGAAAGATTTGCATCCCCTTCATCCTGCAAAAGGCAATCACAGGAGCAAGGCATTTAATAAAAATCATTGGGGCAAAAGAAAGACCAAAAAGCAAAGCAGAGATCTGAAAATGCAAGGAAGAAACAGAGAAACAAAAAAACTTCCTGAAAAAGGAAATGAATAAGGATGTGAAGATAAGCATCCTTGAGATCAGGGAGTCCAGAAAAGCCTGAGGAAGCAGGGTCTGAAGGAATAACATCTGAAAGGAAGGGATCTTCAGAAAGGTATTGACCTGAGAGAGGACCGGAATGGGTTAGATGACTTCCTTCCTGGGGACCAAAAACATTCTGGAATAAAATCCCTTCCCCCTCCTGGGAAGGGGGCACAGCTAGTCAGAAGGCCCTGAAGCAGTTCTGGGAAGAAAGGAGACTGTTCCTGAGGAGTTTGAGGGATACCCAGAAAAGGGGGAAGGGAGTTCTACACCATGAAGTCTGCCTGATGGAGAGAACCCAAGAGTCTGGAGTGATCCTTAACCAATTGGGAAGGGACAGGAAAAGACAGAGAGAAAAGGAACCTGATTTAGGAAAAGGGAAAGCAACTAGTCAGAACTGGGCTTATCTTGAAAATGTTTCTGAGAAGCTGGAGTCTTAGAATTTACAGAAGGAACCTGCCTAGAACCTTTCTTACCTTTGGCAGGAGGGCGAGGTTGTCGGCAAACAAAAGCAGATTTAGCAGATAATTCCTCTGGAATTTAGGAATAGGAGAAACAAATATATTTTTCAGCTCCTGCAAGACCTTACCCTTGTCCTGCAGAGACTTGCAGAGCTTAGCAGCTGTAGGACCAGAGTTTCTTATCAAGAGGAGCATCCAACAGTTTAACCTTAATGTCATGAGGGAAAGGCTGGAGATGAAGCCAAGAGTAACACCTCAAAAGAGATCCAAAATTAGCAGCTCTAGAGAAGGCATCAGCTACATCATAACTACATTTTATAGAGTGGTAGGCTACTTGAGAAGTGGAGCCCAGTAAAGAGAGGGCCAAGATCTTCCCTTCAAAATCAGGAAGGTCAGAGATAGCCTGGGAGACCTGAGAAAGAAGGGCTAAAATATACCTGGTCATATGAGTCTGGTAATTAATAGCCTGAAAAGTCAAGTTGGCGGCAGTATAACACCCTCTTACCAGTCATTCCATGACTCTACTTTCCTTATCTGAAGAAAGCAGTTTAGTAGAAAGCAAAAGCTTTGAGGGTTTGTGAGAAGAGACAGACACCCCAGAAGTCTCAGCAGATGGACATTTGTAGAGAAATTTACATTTATCAGACACCTTGTAAAATCTGTTGGGCATTTTGGGGGATGGAGTTTGAGAATCGGGGACCACACAGACTGCTGAAAAGGTATCTAAAAGGGCAGCCAAGATAGGAAGGGCAGCAGAGGGCTTAGGGGGATTCAGTCTGGAGGAATTCATAATACCAGAATCCAGTTCCTCTTCAGAGGAGTCCTGCTCTCTGGGCCTCTTGAGTGGTATAGTGGACCAAGGGGAAGCAGGGACAGAAACTCCTTGGGGAGGCTTTAAGGCCATTAGTGCATTAAATAACTCCTGGGTAAAATCCTGCCATTCATGCTGGGGGTCCTTAGGAGCAGGAGAAATATGCTTGTTTTTTTTTTCTTCTTTTGAGGGACATGTACCCTAAATACCCTAGGAGGTTCAAACCTTTGCCTGCACTCATTTAATGTAGTAAGATCTCCAACACAAGTATGTGCAGAATCCCCCCTCAGTCCCTCTAAAATAATCAGCCAAGGTTCGCCCTCAACATCCATAACAGATGTCTGCAGAGCCTCTGAGGATGTGCGAGAAGGTGTATCCATGCTGGCGTCCAATATGGTTGCGCCAGAGGAATCCAGTGGAACCACCGAGCGATCCTGTGAGCTTTCACCATCCTCGAGAGATGTCTGAAGGACGTGGGACAGCACCAGTGTCAAAACTAACTCTTTTGGCCTTCTTCTTGGCAGGCGGATAACCTTTGGGATGGGACATTTCCACCATAGCACCTTGCACCAACAATTTAAGATGTTGGTTCTCCAGGTAAATGGACTAGATGGAGAGGCGACTGTGTAGGATTTTAGGGACAAATGCTTGGCAATTAGAACACTTTGTATGGCCGCAAGAAGCACCCAAACAAGAGATCCTGCTTGTGACCATCCTTATGGGGAATCTGCCTCTTACACTGACATTTTTCATTTCTGGATGACATGTAAACTTACAAGCCTAAAAAAGTATGAAAAGATGAGAGTAAAACCCCAGTGGGGCACTTATCTGAAATATGACTTGGAAACCAGCACAGAAGAAGAAACGTTCAGACCACCAATCAAAGATGGGAGTTTGGAGTGGCAGCAAAGAAGTTCTGAGGTAAGTACGTCTGTACGTCACCTTTATGCCCTACACCTTGAATGAGGAGCATACGTGACGCACGACACTGTAAAAACCTAAGGCTTTGGTTTACTGGCTGGATGTTGGGCTTCCCTTCACAGGGAATCCCTTTAGTAGAGTACTGAAACAGTGATATGGAAGGACATCCACAGGTACCATTTCTAAGCAGATAAAAAAAAGTTACCAGTGTTTTAGTTAGGCTGTATTTTGGGACTTCTCATGGGGTATCTTTTTCACAGACCTTCAGGTCAATGCTGCTGTGCTTCTGGCCTATGGTTACCTAAGTTTGCTGACTACTGTAAATTGAGTGCTGTTCTGTCTTCCACTAGTTAACGATAACTTTCCGTTTAATTTCTCCCAAGTCTTTTGGGTTTGTAATACCATGATTGGAATGGACCTCATTCCTAATTCAAAGTATGATTAAAGTTCAAAACATTTGTATTATTTCAACCTTTGATATTAGCCAGAAGTGCTCTTCAGTGTACCTGCAGTTTTATAAGACTCATTGCTGCTACTACGTTTGGAGCAGTCTGGGCATCCTTCTTCCACATTGCTCTTCTTTCTGCCAGTTAATCCTGGTATTTTATGAGTTTGTGTGTCTCTATACATAAGACTTAATCACTGGGTGTTACAGTTTCAATGATCAATGTTACTTTTGTCTTCTTTTCATGGACTTAACTGTATCTAGTCTTCTTCACACCTATTTTTAACTGTTGGTAATGGGTGATCCCATATAATATAAACTTCATCATTCTCTACAATATTTTGTGGCTCATGTTTCTAATGCTTTTCAGCTACTTTAGTATGTAATGTGTGCACAACCCCCAATACAACAGTCTTGTCCCATTATTATGCCTCTCAGTATACAGGCCCTCTGCTACTAGTGTATCACACCAAGCAACAAGATGTATTACCTTTTCCACATTTATTGCCTTTTTATCTAATCCTTCTTATATTCTTTCTTTTGTGTTTTTGGAGATTCAGTTGCTACCTGATTTTTGTCTACTTGTTTGATTTCCATTCCAGCTTGACACTAGTATGCTTTTGCTAAACTAAGAAGGGAAGTCACCTTAGACTTGTTCTTTTCATGTTTTAAAACTTTCACTATGTTTGGATCTGGTGAGGTCAGCAGATATGTATGCGGTCCTACAATTGCAGATCTATGCATGTGATCAATTTTGAAGAGTCCTGTACATCCTTCAGAGCAAGGAATATATAATCTTGGTATACACTGTTTTTATTTATCATTTGGGGAGTGTGAAGCATTTTTCTTGTCTTCCTGATGTTCTTCGTGTTTCACTGTTGCAGTCATTACATTTGGGTTATCTGCTTGCAGTAGCCCTCAGTCGGCCTGATTAACAAAGTCTTGGGTCCTGTGTCAGTTGCCGTCCCTTCTACCATGACATCAGGGATATAAAACATGCAGCCGACGCCATTACATCAGTCTTTCTTGCTGTGCGGTGCCCAAAGCAGAAGCAGTTCACAAGTGCCGGTTGGCTGACTCCTGAAATTTTCGTTTTCAAGTTTCAGAACCGAAGTCTTCAACTAAAGCTAAGCACCCCATTGGGGAAACTTTTTCTTGCTCCTTACTAATGTCAGTAAAAGTTAATAATTGCATTACTTGTGGAAAGCAAATACCTCACAAAGATTTTCATGTGTACTGTATTCCTTGCCTAGGGCCTGACCACGACGTACCTCGCTGTCAGTTTTGTGCTTTAGTTAAACAGCGCACTATCTGTCATCGGTATATTTTCGCTTCTAAATATTTCGGTTCTCGGTTTAATTATCCAGAAATGTCATCAGTTTCCCTTCCGACTACCGGGATTCCAAAAAACCGAAAAGATAAAGACAGAGACAGGTCACCAAGGTCCAAAGCTGCTGACAACGCTTCTCCTAAGCCAGTCACCAGTTTGCCAGTACTCAGTGAGGTGCTTTTGCAGCCCCTGATACCCGCTACGTCTGACACACAGGCCTCTACTGAGACCCATTCGGAGTCCGATATGCCGCAAGATGCTTCAACTGTGGAACTTGCGGATGTCTCCCTACCTTGGATGGGTCTGGTGCCACTGTGCAGGCACCCGGCTTCTGAGGGTGTATTCAGGTCTACGGACTTGCATATTAAACCGACGCCTCCTTCTTCATTTAGGCCAAAATCTCGAACCATGCCTAAGAAACCGATGCCCAGGCCGCATGTTCAGGCCTCTATGCTTAAAAATAAATGATAAGAATGGCTGAAGATCTTATAACTCTAATCAGGGGAAGCCAAACCTCTCACTTCTAAGAGACCTAGGACTGAAGTTGTTTATGAATCTTCTGAACAGGATTCTGTTTTTTCTGATTCTATTTATGATCTGGATTTGCCCTTATCTACTTATGAGGATTCTGATGCAGAGGACTCTATTCCCTCTGTTCCCCTCCAGAGGATCTTTCTTTTGGTGAAACCTTACATACTGTAAGGGAGCATTTCCACTGGGAAAGCCAGGATTTTTCTGATTCAAAAAAGAGGCTTAGGGATTTCTTATTCCTGCCTCAACATCGGCCTTTAGTATACCTCCTGTACTAGACATTGTTGATGATGCTTTCTCAGAATCTAGTTTGGCCCCTGATTCTTTGCCTCCTGCTCCCAGAAAACCTGACTGATATTACAGGGTTCCTGATTCTCATAAGTTCCTTTTTAAAAATCCTATTGCGGATCCAGAGACTATTTCACAGGGACCCAAAGGCATTAAGGCTTCTACTGCTAAAAATCCTACCCCCTCTGATAGAGACTCCAGGGTGCTGGATAAATGGGGTAAGAAGTTTACACTTCTGCAACCTTGGCCATTAGGGCTTTAAACTGCCAGTTTCATATGTTGAAGTATCAGCAACATGTTATTGGATTGCTTAAACAGAAAATGATGTTATTTCCAAACTGTGCTGAAAGTAAAGAATTACAGGATTTAATGCATTCTGCTGAACAGGTTGGAAAACATACTTTGCAATGTGGATTTGATTAATTTGAAGTCTCTTTCAGGGCTGCTGTTACTGGGTCTGTGCTCAGAAGGCATGCTTGGCTTAAGGAGCAATCTTTGCCTGATCATGTTAAAGCTAAATTGTTGGATGCTCCCTTAAATCAGGACCGCCTGTTTGGCAACAAGGCTGAGGAAGTTCTTAAAATATGGAAGATAAAGCTAAATCTATGCAGACTGTTAAAGATTTCTTACCAGTTCAGCCTCCTAGATTTAGTAGGCACTGGCCCTCTAAAAATTGAACCTTTCCAGCCTCCCCCCCACAGGTTTTCTCAAGCCAAACCCAGACACAGCAGAAAACCCCAGGTTTCATTCCCAAGGGACACACAAGACTAGGCAGTGGGGGGGTTTCCGCACATAAATCTGGGAGTAGTAAGACCCCCCCCCATGGAAAACTGCTTCAATGACTTGCTTTTGAAACTTCCAAGCACTTCCCAACTGAATGCTTCTTTAGGCGGAAAGATTGGTCAAAAACTGGAAACTCATTACCCAGGACAAATGGGTTTTAAATGTAGTGTCCCAAGGATACAGATTTCATTTCCACACATTACCAACACCAAGCGGGTGGCCAGATCTACCCCCAAATCAGTGGGCAGAGGCCCAAAATCAAGTACTCTCTCTCTTAAACATGGGAGCTATTCAGTTGGTGCCAGAAAAGGAAAAGGGACAAGATTTCTATTCGAGACTTTTCCTGGTACACAGAAAAGGCAATACATGGCGTCCTATCCTGGACCTTTCTATTCTAAACACCTTTCTGGTGATTCCAAAATTCAAAATGCTGACTCTTCACCAGCTGCTTCCTATGCTAGGCAAGGATGCATGGTTGGCAACACTAGACTTAAAAGAAGCATACCTGCACATCCCTATCAGGGAGTCTTGCAGAAGATACCTATGCTTCAAAGCAGGCTACATGCACTATCCGTTCTCTGCACTGCCCTTTGGCTTATCTACTGCACCCAGGGTATTCAAAAAGTGCCTTGCTCCAGTCATTGCATTTTGCAGGTAAAGAAAATTCAAATATACTCATACCTGGACAATTGTCTAATTCAGGCAGAAAGCAAGGACATTCTTTTGAATCATCTGGCCTTTGTTCAAAGGGTACTGACTTGTCTGGGGTTCACCATAAACGAAAAGAAATCCTACCTCGTACCCTGCCAACAAATTATATTCCTGGGAGCAAGCTTGAATACAACTTCCCAGATGGCTTTCCTCACGCCAGAGAAATGGATTCATTTGACAACTTACTTCAAACAAGTGGCCACAAAAACCTGGCTATACGCAAGGCAAATACTGCAAGCCTTGGGGTTCATGGCCTCCTGCATTCTTCTAATTCCATATGCAAGGCTGCATATGAGGAAACTACAGTGGTATCTCAAAAGCCTATGGTGTCAACATTCACAGGATCTGGAAGCAAGGATTCCTATCATACCTTCCCTATGCCTAGAGTTCCTTTTGTGGGCAGAGGCCTGCCACCAAAACAGGGGACTACCATTCACATTACCTCCTGCTGCACAAATCTTAACAGACGCATCAGACTATGCATGGGGGGGCTCACCTGGTAGGGAAGTGCATTCTGGGCAAATGGAAACCAAGTCAAATGCACCTGCATATAAATCAAAAGGAAATTTTAGCTGTACAGAATCCTCTGACAGCCTTCAAGGACCACATTCTTTCAGGACAACTAATGGTAAAGACGGACAACACCACTGTCATGTAGTACATAAACAAGCAGGGGGGTACACATTCTTACCCTCTCTGCAGACTAGCCATGGCATTGTGGAACACAGCCTTGAGTTACCAAGTGAATCTACAAGCTCAATTCCTGCCAGGAAAACCAAATACACTGGCAGACGGACTAAGCAGAAACCTCATGGACCCACACGAGTGGAAACTGGAACCAAGGATTTTCAACATGTTGACAAGCAAATGGGGGAGCCCAGATATAGACCTGTTTGCCTCCCCCCAGAACCATCAACCGGACAAATTTTGCACAAGGATTCCCCACAAGCAAGCTTGGAAAGTGGATGCTCTCCCCTTCAGCTGGAAAAACCCATCAGTTTGTGCCTTTCCTCCTCTGCCTCTGCTCTCCAAGGTACTACTAAAGATCAAACAGAACAAGCCAAGGACGATTTTAATTGCACCAGACTGGCCTCGCCAACACTGGTACCCACTCTTGCGCAGTGTGTCACACTTGGCTCCATGGCACCTGCCTCAGACTCCTTCCCTGTTGTCTCAGCAGAAGAACCAGATTGTGCACCCTCAGCTGCAAACCCTGAACCTAGCAGCCTGGCTAATTACCTACTCTTTCCTTTATCATCCCTCAGTCAATCAGTGATGGATATCATTTTAGAGGCAAGGAGGCCTAGTACTAGAAAATCTTATACTGCAAAATGGAAAATATTCTGTGCTTGGAACCAATCTCAAGGAATGAACACAGCAGTGCCCAATTTACCTCAGATTCTACAATACTTGACTGAGATGCTTCATAAGGGCTTGTCTTTTTCCTCCATCAAAATTCATGCCTCAGCCTTTTCAGCTCATTATAGCACAGAGCCTCCCCTCTTCTTTCACCCATTGCTCAAGCAGTTCCTCAGAGGGACCAAAAATGTAAGGCCACCCAGGAGAGCTACAACTCCAGCCTGGGATCTTAACTTTGTCTTGGAGAAACTCACTCTTCCTCTTTTCGAGCCAGCTGCTACTGCAGATTTAAAATTTATTTCCTGGAAAACAGCTTTCCTTTTGGCAATCACTTCTGCAAGAAGGGTATCTGAATTACAGGCCCTTATGACAGTGGAACCTTTCATCATCTTTCATGCGGGCAGGGTGTCCCTCAGAACCAATCCCTCCTTCCTGCCCAAGGTGGTGTCCAATGTGGCTCTTAATCAGTCCATTCATTTGCCTACCTTCTTTCTTAACCCACAGAACAAAGGGGAATGGATACTGCACTCTTTAGATGTGCACAGACAGCTTAGATTCTACTTGGACAGGACTAAACCTAAAAGGAAATCTGAACAACTGCTGGTGGCATTTGCTGCAGGGACAGAGGGGAAAGCTATTTCAAAACAGATAGGCCACTGCATTCATTTCTGCTATAAGCACCATGGAAAGCCTATCCCACAGGGCATCAGACCCCATTCAACCAGAGTTGCATCTACCGCTGCAGCTTTTCTCAGGGGCGTCCCTACTAGGGACATCCTAGAAGCTGCTACTTGGAGTTCTGTACATACTTTCACCAAGCATTATCATTTGCCAATTTTCTCTAAATCCAGGACTAGTTTTGCCACTGCAGTCTTGCAGGGCCTTATAGCTGGTCCTAATTCTATTTAAGTTCCTCCTCTCAACCTTAGCTTTGGGAATCTACCCAAATGTAATGACTGCAACAGTGAAACACGAAGAACCTAGTACAGTTGTGTACACTTACCATAAATGTAGATGTTCGAGTGGATTCACTGTTGCAGTCCTGGTTACCCTCCCTCCAGCCCCTTTTTCTTCCTTTGGCTATACCTCTACTCTCACTTACTATGCTCTAAAAGCTTTTTGGTGTATTTGTTTTTCTGTTGGAAGTATATTCTTGTATTTATAGATTTAATTGCTTCCCATTAGGGGGGCACCTGACATCTGGGGCAAGAAAAACTGATGTAATGGCATTGGCTGCATGTTTTATACCCCTGATAACCTCAAGTCATGGAAGAAGGGACGGCAACTGACGCAGGAACCAAGACTTGGTTAAGCCGGCCTACTGAGGGCTACTGCAAGCAGATAACCCAAATGTAATGACTGCAACAGTGAATACACTCTAACATCTACATTTATGGTAAGTGTACACAACTGTACTTTCAACTGATCTATACCTTCTGGGCCAGTCATTCACTCCCAAACTGCAAGTTAGAACAGGAAGCGCAAATTGGTTTACAGCTTGGGCTTTGTTCCTAGAGTTCAGGGGTGTTTTCAGTATTACTAGTATTCTAAAATATTCCTTACTGAGTTTTGAATGCATTTGTTCGTGTTTTACTGTCAATCCATCAATTTCCAAATATTTATACACTCCCTCCTGATATTTTCTTGGTGTTGCAGCTTTTCTGCTGTAAATGTTGTACTTGCGTTTATTAAAACCAAATAACATTACTGTATCATCTAGGAAAGTTTTGACCACTTACAGTTGTGCTTTCAGCTCCTCATCTGATGAGCTGTACAGTTTTAAATCATCCAGAAAAAGAAGATAAGTCTTTACAGTTTGTTTTTTTCTGGGAGCCAAATTGCAACCATGACCTAGTCTGTTAAGTAGACAGTCTAATGGGTTAAGGGCAAGACAAAAGAGCAGCAGTGACAGAGTCACCCTAGAATATACCACTTTGAATTTTTATCCCTGGGATAATAATTTGTCCTTTATCTTGGCTTAGCTACAAAATGGTTTACCACTGTTTCATGGTTGCTGTAATGTAAATGATCACTGTAGGATGTATAGGATGTATCTTACACACATGTAACCACTCGTTTATCCATAAATATGGGATGCTGTCAGATGCTTTTATTTGTAATCTATCCATGCTATACTTAGATTCTTACCCTTTTCACAATTCTCCATTATGGCTTTTAACAACAAATGATCATTTGTTATGTAAGATTTTCTTTCTGTTACCGTTTTGTTCTATTACCATGATTGAGTATTCTAAATGATTATAAACGCTGTCAGCATCAGTTCCAGTATATATTTGTACATCATTGGAAGACAAGTTATTGGTCTGTAGTTTTTAGGTTAACTTACAGGTTCATTCTTAAGGATAAGTATTGATCTGAGGTAGTTACTTCATTTGCTCTGCAACCTGTGGATATCGGATCCGACCTTGGATCTGAGCCGGCAGCTTTACTAGCTAAAAGATCCGAGCTCCTGGCTCCTCCCCTTTACCCATAATCCCTTGCTACATGCTCCCTTTCCTCAGATCGAGTTTGCTGTGGCTGAAAGAAGCTTCTAGTAAAGAGCTCCTTAGGCTTGGGTGAGATCTTTTCAGTGAACCTTTGTCAAACAGTTAGAAAAAAGTTTAAATTTTGTTAGTGTGCGAGTGGTTTAGCTCCTTTTCGTCGAGTGATAGCCTTAGTTTTATTTTTTTGTGGTAATTTTAGCTTATATACTTTTTTTTTGTCCCCTCCCCTTAGTGTGTGGGTGTGTTAGTGTGATGGCTGAGGGGCCCAAAGCCGTCTTTTCTAAGTGCACTGAGTGTGGCCATAAGCTTTCCCCGGCTGATGGCCACACTCAGTGCGTTTTGTGTCTGGGGGTGGCCCACTTATCCACTAGCTGCCAGATATGTGCAGTGTTTAACCCCCGGGCCATCAGGGATAGGAAGAACAAGTTGATCCTGGTGGGCTTGTTACCACAGGACACTTCTTCTTCCTCTCCCTCTAAGGCACAGGCTGCTACTACAGCCCCCGTGCCTTTAGGTCCCCTGACTCTGCCTGGGACTCAACCTCCCTCTGCTGTGCAGAGTTCAGGGGACTCTTCTGCCTCTTCGAGAGAGAAGAGGCATAAGGAAAAGGATAGAGAGAAACACAAAAGTCATAAGAGGCGGGCTGAGACTCATCCCTCAGCCCCACCATCTAAAGTTACTAGCCCCTCTACGAGGGCCTCGGGATCCTCTCCCTCTCGGCTCCGTTCGCCTTATTTCTCGTCAGAGCCGGAGGAGGAGTACCAGTCTCCCTCAAGGTCGTCGAGGCGTCCCTCCCGGCCCACCTCGACGACCTCTTCTAGGTCTACAAGAAGCCTGACCGACGTGGACATGAATCGGATGATGCGTCGATTTCTGCAGACTCATGCAGATGGGGGTGCTCCTGCCTCCCCCCGTCTGGGGGGGGAGTGCAGTCCCCCTTTTTGCCCCGATCACTCCTTCCCCAACCCGTTTTTGGGTTTTGGAATCATCGGATCTGGGCCCTTTCGGAGCCGGGGATTTGTCGGCGCCGATCGTTCCGGTAGCTTTGACGCCGACTGTACCCTCGAGCGTGTTGGATCCTAGCTCTCGGGGCCGAGAGCCGAGCGTCGGACCCGTATGGGTTGCTGTGTCTTCGGCACCCTTCAGGTCGGAGCACACTTCCCTCTCGGGTCCGACCGCTTCGGCTCCCGACACTGATCCCTGCTTCAGAGCCGAGGAGACTGCTTTCAGAGCCTGGGGAAAGCAGCTCGCCTTCCGCTTTTGAGGTAGTGGAGAGGGTTCTGTCGAGGCCTTCCAGATCCCCTGTCCGGGCGTCGGATCCTTCCGCTCCCCCTATGCATTTGGGTCTATCCTCCATCGTCCGACCACTGGGACAGCCTGCTCAAACCCTCCAGTTAGTTCCCTTAGAGGAGCAGAACCCCATAGGTGAGCCCTCCTCGGATAGTCCCACCGAGGAGGTTCCTCGCAAATGGAAGTGTAAAAGGAGGCACCTGGACTCCCCCGAGTCCCTCACGACAGACACGGATTTGGATGAAGGGGAAGGTTCCCCAAGGTCACCCCCTGAGGATGTCTCCTTTGGAGACATCATGGAAATGTTGCGAATTACAGGGGGGTGGTCTCCCCAAAAACCTTCCTCGGATGAGTCCGTGTTACTGGAGGTGTTTGAGGCAGGCCCGTCTACCTTCTGGGTGTGTCCCCCGGCTGACCTCCCAGTAGACTTAATTACTACCAGGGCGGGGAAGGAGCCCGACACCGTGGAGCCAATTCCAAGACGGCCAGACAAAATTCTTAGCCCTCCCTCTGATAGGCAGGCCTGGTCTTAAGGGTTCACCTGTGGATGCCATGTTGGTGGCGGCTGCCATGAAGAAGGAACTCTCGCAGGAGAGTTCCTCGGTCCACCCTCCGGATAAGGAATCTCGGACGTTGGACCGCATTGGGAAGCGGATGTTTGCTTCAGCCACCTTCTCTGTAAGGGCGCTGAACTACATGGCACACATTATCAGGCTACAGTGAGACCTAATAAAGGAATATGCTGCAGCTCCCCCGGAGTCCATGACGGTCGAGGATAAGAAGACTTTCTCGACTCGTATGGCCACTCTGAAGTCTATTTCGAACACGTCTGTGCGGCTACTCTCCCATGCTATGGGGGGAGCTGCTAGAGCTAGCAGAGCGGGGGTCGTCTTGTGGTGTCACGCCTGGCTCCGCCTTTGCAATTTCGCGGAACCCTTTAAGGCGTCCTTCGCGAATGTGCCCTTTGACGGTTCTTCGCTCTTTGGCAAGACCGTACGCGAGACGCTGGTCCAAAGCAAAAAGGACAGGAAGACGCCGTCTGCCATCGGGGTCCGCTTCTCTAATCCCCAACGATCCTTTTTGAGGAATCAGAGGGGACAAAAGAAGATGTTGTTCCGGAAGTCTCAGCAGTCCCGTCCAGCTTCGGACCCCCTCGTCCTTCAGAGGCAGAGGAGGACAAGGTGGACGCCGGCCCAGAGGCAGAGGGGGGCTGTGTAACTTCGGGTCTAGAGAACCGTTCTTGGACAGGCCCGCGCAACAGCCCTGAGGGCTTACCCGGCTGTCCCTCTCTGGAGGCAGTCAGGGGGCGTTTGTCAGAGCACCTACTAAATTGGGAGTCCATCACGACGGATCGATGGGTACTCCGAATCATATCCAGAGGTTATTCCATTCCCTTCCTAAATCTCCCCCCCCCCCATGAAGCGCCTCCCAGATGTCCCACCCGATCAAAGGGAGGTGGCAGCTTCAGAGATTTCGAAGCTGCTAGAAAAAAGAGCCATCCAGCGCATCCCCCCAGACCAGTTTGGATTGGGCGATTACTCCAGGTTCTTTTTAGTGCCAAAAAAGACGGGGGACTTCAGACGGATTCTAGATCTTTCTTCCCTGAACCTGTTCATTCCCAAAGAGAAATTCCGGATGGTCACTCTTCAGTCAATTCTCCCCCTCCTTCAGGAGAATGACTGGATGTGCTCCATAGACCTCAAAGATGCGTACTACCACATTTTGATGGACAGACAATCCAGGAGGTTTCTCCACTTCCGGCTGGGAACCAGTCATTATCAATTCAGGGTTCTTCCATTCGGCCTCACCTCAGCCCCCAGGGTGGTTCACCAAGGTCATGGCAGTGGTTGCAGCCCACCTGAGACTCCAGGGCATTCAGGTCTTTCCATACCTGGACGACTGGCTCCTCACCACCTCCAACAGGCATCAACTGTGTGTTACCAGGGATTATGCTCTAACTCTTGCCCAGAGTTTGGGCATTTCGGTAAACCTTCAAAAGTCCTTTCTTCATCCTGTGCAGGTTCTGGAATTTATAGGGGCCAAACTGGACACTGTCCTCTCTCGGGTCCTACTAACTTCAGACAGGGTGAACAGTTTGTCATGTCAGGTTATAGCCCTCCTTCAGAAACTGGCTCCATCGGCAGAGTTAGTCCTGAGAGCACTAGGCTCTATGGCGGCGGCAATCATTCTTTGCCTACACGAGCGTCTACGAATGAGGATTCTGCAATGGACCCTTCAAGTCCAATGGTCTCTGTTGCTACATCCGTTGAACACCCCTATTCCCCTGGGCAGGGCTTGCAGGGACTCCCTCCTCTGGTGGTTTCGCTCACTGGAGCTGTGGGAAGGGAGACACTTCGTGATGCCTCCGCCCCAAGCCACAATTGACCACGGATGCTTCTCACCTCGGGTGGGGGGGCATTCTTTGGGCAGAACCGTCCAAGGCACGTGGACCCCCTTAGAGACTGCTTTGCATATCAATGTCCTAGAGATGAGGGCGGTGCTTCTGGCGTTTCAAGCTCTCCACGATCTTCTTCCTCTAGGGACTATTGCGGTTCAAACAGACAACATGGCGGTAGTCTGGTACATAAACAAACAGGAAGGGACCAGATCTTATCCCCTTTGTCTGGAGGCTATGAGAGTTTTGGAGTGGGTGATATCCACCAACCGCTTTCTGGTAGCAATGCACATTCCGGGTCGGTCCAACATTCTGGCGGACAAACTGAGTCGCGTGATCCTCACACCATACAAGTGGTCTCTGAAACCATCAGTTGCGAAACAGATCTTCCTCAAATGGGGTCTACCTTGCTGCGATCTTTTCGCTTCTCCGTCAAACACAAAGTGCAGCAAGTTTTTCGCGATACATCCCCCACCAGGGGAGAGCCCCAGAGACGCTCTGGTTCATGCTTGGCCACCCGGTCTCCTCTATGCTTATCCCCCCCCTTCTTCTTATGACGAAGTTCATTCAGAAAGCACGTCGGTTGGGGATCAGAATTATCCTCGTAGCCCCATTCTGGCCTCGCCAGATCTGGTTCCTTTGTCTGCGTTCTCACAGTGTAGTTCCTCCATGGATCTTAGATCCCATTCCGGATCTGATTTTGCATCCTGCGGGATTGCAACCCCCGAACCTGGTAAACCTCAAGCTCACGGCTTGGTTGATCCAGTTTTTCACAGATGGCAAGGACTCCCGGCATCTCATCATCAGTAAAGGCCATTCTGGTAGCGGCTCACAAGCCTGCTACCAGGAAAATTTACAGTAGTAAATGGAAGCGTTTTTCTGTCTGGGCTAAGGACAAGGGCTTAGATCCCTTTACCGTCCCTGTTCCAGCGGTTCTTGATTTTCTGTCGCACATTTTTCATCAAGGAGCCAGTGCATCTACAGTTAAAGTACAATTGGCAGCCATTTCCCATTTTCATGTAGGGGATGGACTGGGATCTTTAGCTTCTGCGAAGATATACAAAACCTTCTTGAAATGTATTTTTCTATTGAAACCACCAGTTAAGACTGCGGTCCCACCATGGGACTTAACTTTGGTTTTACAAGCATTGACAAACCCACCTTTTGAGCCTGCCGCCTCAGTTCCATTAAAGTTCTTATCATGGAAAACAGCCTTTCTAGTTGCTATTACTTCAGCCCGGAGGATTTCGGAACTTCAAGCCCTTTGCACGAACCCCCCTTATCTAATCTTTCATAGGGATCGAGTGTCTCTCAGGACTAACCTTTCCTTCTTACCTAAGGTGGCTTCAGAGTCAAATATTAATCAGTCGGTTAATTTACCAGTGTTCTTTCCCAACTTTCAGAACAAAGGGGAATACAAATTACACAAGTTGGATGTACATAGACAGCTACGTTTTTACTTGCACAGGACGAAGGATACTCGCACGGCTGATCAGTTGTTTGCGTCCTTTGCCAAATCTGCTCTGGGTAGAGCTATTACCAAAGTTACCTTAGCAAATTGGATTTCACAGTGTATCATTCGTGCGTATGTAGCCTCAGGTAAACCTGCTTCTATCGGAGTCCATGCCCACTCAACCCGATCCATAGCCACATCATCAGCAGCCTTCTGGTCCAAGGTTCCCCTGGACGACATATGTTCAGCAGCTACTTGGTCCTCTTCCCATACATTCATTTCTCATTATAAATTGGATATGATGTCCAGGAGTAGGGCTTCCTTTGGCTCCGCGGTGCTTTGGAATGTCCTTCCTTGAGGGCCTCCCAAGGTTTTAGGTAGCTGGGGACTCTGTCCCACAGGTTGCAGAGCAAATGAAGTAACTACTTCAGATAAAGAAGTTATGTACTCACCATAACGTTCCATCTGAGTAGGTACTTCATTTGTCTGCAACAGACGCCCCCTCCATGCCCCCTAACCATTATCGTGATTCCTGATCATGATTGAGATTGTTTCATGGGTTTAGGCATTACTTGGTCCTCTGTCGAGGGTCTTAGTTGTTAGATTAAGCAAACTCGATCTGAGGAAAGGGAGCATGTAGCAAGGGATTATGGGTAAAGGGGAGGAACCAGGAGCTCAGATCTTTTAGCTAGTAAAGCTGCCGGCTCGGATCCGAGGTCTGATCCGATACCCACAGGTTGCAGACAAATGAAGTACCTACTCAGATGGAACGCTATGGTGAGTACATAACTTCTTTTTTTTCTTGTTGTTAACCAGGTTGGTGTCTGTTCGGGATGCTCATACAATTAGTTCTTACCAAGGGCTAAATCTGCATGTAAAGAAGTCAGTATATTTAGCCAGAAGTTAGGTACTGCATCTTGGCCTGTAATTTCCAGTTAGTTGCTTTTCTTCATTTTGTTAAAATTTCTGTGCCCATTACTTTATATCCCATTTCATATCCCATGCATTTGAATTTCTTACATTTTATTTTACTTTTTCTATCTATTCAGCATCTTTATGTTCCATGGGGTCTTTATAGATATTTATCCAAAATTTATCTTGTGACATCCCACCACTGACCCAGTAATCAAGGAGCCCCAATTCTCACCACTGGCAACAGTGGGGGATGTGCACACTGGGAGGATAACAAGTACACACACAGTAAAGTGCAATTTCCCTTAAGTGCACACACAGACCACAGTCAGCCTGGGGCTGGTTTCTCCAGATCCCTAATAAGACTCCCCACTGGCACAGCTATAGAGGTGAGCTCTCAGCTGAGTGGCCAAGCCAAGAGCTGTAGTACCCTCTCTGTCCAACCAGTGCTTCGTGTCCCTGCCCAAGTAGCTGACACATGCGCACACACACCCCTGGGTAAGGCTGGCAGAGGTTTACTAGCTATGCCCCCATTTGCCCAGACTACAAGGTAGTTTTGACTGCCACCAGCCTCTCTTTATCAGCTACTTTAAGGCCCTTAATAATGGGTGTCCAATCTTACTGTGTAATGTTAGTATTAATCCAAGTGGTAGTTTCACCAAGAGCAAAGCTATTAGGAGTGGCCTGCACAGTGTCACCAAATAGGTATACAAGTACTCTAATTGCTTAAAATATGTGTCACAAGTATCAGCCACAATGAAAGATTTAAATATATTTAATAAATAATAAAAGAACAAGAAAATACTCAGTAAACAATCAGTTACATCAGAGTTCAGAATCACAGGAAATATTTAAAACAACATTGCAGGACAGTGTCAGATAAATAAAGAAAACATCTAAGCTATACTTCAGTATATTCCTAAATGTATCGAAGAGAAATTACTGTACCCTGGACTGACTTATAGTAAGGCAAGACAGATGTGGTGAGTGGGTTTTCCAGGTGATGTCAGGTCAAAGACAAAATACAAAATGCACAGTCTCTCTCAGAGTTCTTAAATTAATATTTGAAATATTATTGCTGGGATACTTGCAGCATGACATCACTTCTTGTCATCTGACTATCCCAGGTGAAAACCCCCACTGCAGCTGGTAGTATTTAGCATCTACCTGCTAAAACACATAGACTTTAAATCTTTTGGCAAATGGCAGAAGTCGTAAAATAATTTACATTCCTCCACATTTAAAGACCATACAAAAACTTTTAGTTCTAGACATTGTCTCCTGTTACACTGAAACTGAAAGATATCTTTTATTACGTGGTTATAAAATAATTTAATTTCAACTATTTTTTCTGAAGTTTTTCAAGTTAACCTTCTTTGTGCAGTTTCCACTATTAAAACATATACATTTAAACAGTTACTTACAATAGTTTTTATACATTTCTGTTCTTTTTCAGTAGGGTACACTGTGGATACATCTTTAAGATGAGTGCTCTACAACGTATCTCTTCAGCATACGTCTGTACAAACCATCTTATATGACATACAGTTATAATAAATTTGTAACACAAGCATATGAATCATGTTGATATTTGCAAATGACACACAACCATTTACACAATTTCAGACAGCTTTGCTGGCAGTATCTCCCTCTGTCACACTTCTATATAAATCATATTAATATTCAAATGACATATAATTATTTACAAAATTCCAGATAGCTAGGCTGACTATTTCCTTTTTTTTTTTTTTTTTTTTTGTGTGTGTGTGATGTTTCTGTTCCTTTTAATTTGTTTCCCAATTCTGTATAAAACCTTTTAGGTCTTCTGTGAACTGCTTATTGTATACTTTCCCTTTATATTTATCTGCATAACTTCTATGTTTTCCTGCCTATGCTGGTATCTTTAGTTTATTATTTGCAATAGCATATGCTGGATCCTGATCTGTTCTAATAGTGCGCATTGCTTTTATCATGCCTATCTTTCTCAGTATTTTTCTTAATCTGTTCCCTCATCTATACTGTAACAGTGACACGTCTTACTTAACAGTTTTACCTTTTTTCCACAGATTTTGAATAAAGACTTGGATACCATACCGTTTCTGGGAGGTTCTGTCTTTTTTCAGTAAATAGATACTCACTTTTTGATTCCTCTTTCATAGAAGTATGGAAAAAATATATTATTTAGCTGCTTGTTTCTTTATCCTAGAAAGGGTCATAAGGTGTACATAAAGAACGTGCAATTCTGTATGCTTTAAGTTTGTTACATTGGATGTGATATTTCTGCAAGACAGTTCTTTGTGTTTGTAAATTTGGGATTATCCTTAAGTCCAAAGGCTCTCTACTATTTCCCAAATAGGTCTCCATGTATATGGCCGCCTGTACCATCCTGATGAACTCAATGCAAAATTTGACAGAATTAGATATTCCAGTCTCACTTCCATTGGCATCGGAAATGGCGTGATTTCACCAAGTTGAAACAGGTCTTGTTTACAGTCCCGACTCTAGAATTACCAGACTACAAAAAGCTTTTCTGTCTGTATGTTAATGAAGAGGAGAGTTCTACTCAGTGTGTGCCCTGAAGACTAGCACCACCCTAGAGTTTATGATATAGCAAGGTTTAAAATTCAGCAGCTGATGGATTTCCAACGTGAGAGGAGTAGCTGCTGCACTGACAATACTGGAACTTTGATGTTACATTCTCCATTGAGTCTGGCTGCACCTCATTTTGTAGCTGCTTTATTTTTAAGTTAAAATCAATCTCCACTGCATGTCTCAGTAAATAAAAAAAATATTACTGACTGCAACAGACATAACCATTGAGGTGTCTACTGCTTAACCCAGCCTCCCTTCTACTCTCCATTCAGGATGGGGAGGCTTATAACTGTCTGATAACAACAGAAATATGCACCAATCTCAGATCTTATTTGAACGGCACTCAGTTACTTAACACAGAATTGATTATTTTTTTAGATTAGTCCTGCCAAAGAGACGGTACCGGCCAGTCGGTGGCTTTTTAAATAGTGGGGACATCAAATGATATTTTAGAAAAGGGCAAGCTAGATCTGTTTAATTTGCATAAGAGGCTGAAATGGCTGCATTATCTGAAGCCATCCTATTAACTAAAGGAAAAACAAATATTTCACAATAAAAGCTATTATGCATAGAAGTTTACCAGTATTCTAAAAAACTCTGAGCCAGCTCAGAATGGTTTTACATATTCAAAGGGCCAACTCTATCAAAATAGAAAATTCATTACAGAATTAATACATGCTTTAATGTTTCTTCTGAAGAGGTAGATTACGCTAGGGTTCCTCTCCGGCAAGCTCTGCTTGAGCAAAGGAACAAGGCAGGGGTGTCCTCCTCCCTCTTTATTTGCGTCATATTTAGAGCCATTTCCAAAGGAACTAAGGGACTCACAAATTAAAGGATATAACTGGTATAGTAATAAAAAAGTTAGCTTTATTAGCAGATATTATTTTGTACTTGATAAACCCAGAAAAGGGTAATTTTGGGGGTTCTTGAACATTTTGAGACAGTTTCAACTCTTTTCAGGATATAAAATAAAGATAAAATGTAAACTATGTACCCACACATGAATTAGTTCAGTAGTACCCATATTTAAGCGGACATGATAAGGTGAAGTATTTAGAGGTATGGATTAAACTGATTCTGTTATGGTAGCTAAATAAATGTGGGAAGAGACTAAACAAAAGAATGCAAAAACTGAGAAGCTGAAAGGTCTTGATTATGGATATGGCTATTATGATGCAAGCACTGAAAATGGTTCTAGTCCCTCTAGTTTTATAAACAGATCAGGCATATTTTTATCAAACAGAGGAAACTAAAAAAAAAAAGTAAAATGTCTTGAGATTTTAGGACAAAATATAGGCACATAAAACAGTTGATGTGTTGTCCTATCTCACCTTCATTCTTACTTGATTGGGTTCGGATCCGATCCTCGGATCCATCTCTGCCTTTATTTTCCAGCTCGAGGTCCTCTGCCAGCTTGTGGCTACCTCCCTATCCCAGCATGCACTGGAGCCATCCTCAGATCTCGTTTGCCACTAAACAACTCTAGCATTAGTCTGCTAGCTCTGGCTGAGTACAACTCTTTTCTTGATCTTTTTGATAATTTTTAGTCACTAATCCTTGGATTACTATAGATTTGTAGGTTTTAACTGTTTTTGGTATTTGGCCATTGTTTTTTTCGCTAGGCCTTGTGTCTCTTGCTTATTCCCTTTCCAGTCTTGTTATTAGGTGTAGTTGGTGTGTGATTGGTACAGTTTGTTTAAATTAGAGAACTGTACCAGAGACCATTTAAGTTAGAGGGTTGTGTCCTTGGTTATTTTCTGTAGAGCTTGTCGTTTTTCTCTGTGTTGTGGTATCCTTCATAGCTCAACCCGTTTAAGTTAAAGGGTTGAGCCAAAAAAAAAAAAAACCTTTAGTTTGGTCGGTTTTGTTTTAGAGTTTCTCATTTTCTGTGTATCCCCTTTTCCTTAGGACCCAGTTTAGTTAGAGGGTTGTGAACTCCCTTTTTCTTGTTACTGTTTTTCATTTATCTTAAGATGTCTGGGAAGGATTCCAAACCTATGGGATTTAAGAAGTGAGAGAGATGCAGCAAAAAGGTGCACCTCAGCGATAAACGCACCTTTTGTGTTAATTGCCTTGGGCTGTCCATCACCAGGAGTCATGCTCTGTTTGCCACTCTTTTAATCATAGAGCCTTCCTGGAGAGGAAAAATAAACTAATCTTAAAAGGCCTACTTAAAACCCTCTTCTCGGAGGCACTGGAAGAAGGTCTGGGTTCTTGTAGGTCAGATAAGTCCCCTTCTGAAACTGACAAGTCAGACAAATCTTCAGAATCTGGCAAAAGACCTTCCTCCTCTTCGTCCTTGGATGTAGCAAACAAGATTCCTCATCTGTCCTTCTCTGATCTGAAATCTGTCGGATCAGACAGGGCTCCAACACCTTCTTGTTCGGTGCCAGTGGAGTTTGAGCTTAGGAGCCGGTCTCTCCTATTTTGAGATCCACTATATTACAGACTGCTAAATCTCCCACTCCCTCGACCCGATCTTCCAGGAGTCCTTCAGATGATGATGTGGATCGGGTGGTACAAAGGCTGTTATGGACACCAGCACTGGCCAAATTACTGTTGGATCCAACTTTCAGAGCTTCACATATGACTACATCCACTCCCTCTGCTCCAAGTCCTCCTCTGATCCAACCACTGGCTTTGGAGTCGGAAAGTCCTGAGTTGGTACTAGTGGAAGTGTCTGATCCGCGACCCACTACAGGTACCACGGCTCTAAGCAAGGCTCAGATTTCCTCGGCTCAATTGGTGCCGGAGGGGTCTAGGAGCTGACCTTCTCCGGTCGGGTCCGGGGAGGTGAGTCAGATCGGACAGGTGTCTGATCCAACTTTGCCTCTCGGGGCCTCGGCTCAGGTGAGTTCGGCTCCTACCTCAGCCTCGGGTCTGTCATCTTTGGTTCTGTAGGGTCCTTCGGTTTCTTTGGATCAGGGACAGGGGGGCCTTTGACGTCATGAGGAGGGGTGCTGTCTCCACAGACAGGTCCACAGTCCTCTATGGGTGTTCCTCCCTCTAGAGCATCGGTGCCTGCCTCTTTACCCCTGTACTCACAGGGACGCAGACACCCTAAGCCTCAGAACACCCCACAGGGTACCCCCCATTCTTTCAAAACGTCCTCAAAATACCCTTCTGAAGAGATCTCTCAGAAGAAAATGTGCAAGAGGAAGCACTTAGACTTCCCGGAGGAGTCCTTCACTTTTGATATGGACCTCAATGAGGCAGAAAGGGTCCCCATGGTCACCTCCCGATGTCTCCTTTGGAGATATTCTGGAAATGTTAAAGCAGAGAGGTGGCTGGAAGTCCACAAACCCTTTGGTGGAGGAGTCTTTATACCTGAAGGCCTTTGGGTCTCACCCTTCCACCTCTTGGGTGATTCTGCCATTCGATGAGCCCCTTGAGCTGGTTTCTTGAAAAGCGTGGGAGTCCCCAGATTCCATGGAGTCTACTCCTAGAAGGGCAAATAAATGTATTGCGTCCCCCTGACAAATCTCTTTTAGCAAAAGGAGTCCCAGTCAGTGCCATGGTCGTGGCAGCAGCTACTAAGAAGGAACTCTCGGAGACATCCCCCGAACAAGGAATCCAGGACTATGGACAGGTACAGAAAAACGCATTTTTTCTTCAGCGGCCTTTTCTGTCAGATCACTGAACTATCTCATGCATTTTACGAGACTGCAGAGGGATGTCCCTAAAGAGCTATGAGATACCATCCAAGCTTCAGTAGTTGAAGAAGTTGCCAACAGAGTAACTTCTCAGCTCGGTACCTTAACACATCCATGAGACTCTTCTCCTATGCAGCTGATGGAGCGAGTAGAGCTGTGAGTTCTGGAATTTCCCTAAGGAGACATTCTTGGATGTGCTTGTGTGACTTCGTGGAAACCTTTAAGTCTTCTTTTAACGCCCTGTTTGACGGCTCGTCTCTGTTCGGGCCCAAGGTAAAGGACACACTGATCAGGTGTGAACAGAAAGGAAAGACTCTGTCTGCCGTAGGAGTCCATTTTTCCATGCCTACTAGGCCTTATCCCAAAGGTCAGAAAGGTAGTGGTACCCAAAATCCCAGAGATCTTTTCTTGACACACGTGGTGAAAGTTTCCCCAGGGGGAGAGGGGGGAGTAATAATGGAAGATGCTGACCTCATGGCAGAGGGGGCCCACAAAAATCAGGAAGACAGAGAATCTTTCTTTGGTAGACCCTTTCAGTGCTCCTGAAAGGAAGCCAGATTGCCCAGCTCTGGAGGCAGTCGGGGCTCGCATATCTTTGTACCCAGAAGCCTGGCAACAACTAACAAAAGACAGATGGGTACAAAGCATCATGTCCAGAGATTATGCCATCCTGTTTTCCCTTCCTGCTCCAAAGATGAAGAAAGTTCCAGATGTCCCACCTAGTCAGAAGGAACAGGCAACTCTGGAGATTCAAAAGTTGTTAGACAAAAGAGTCATCCAAGAAGTCCCCATAGACCAAGTAGGATTCGGAACTTACTCGATTCTTTTTAGTTCCAAAGAAAACAGGGGACTGGTGACCCATTCTGGATCTCAGCATTCTAAACAAGTCTGTAAAGAAAAGCAAGTTCCAGATGGTCACACTGCAGTCAGTACTCCCATTCCTGGGAAAAGATGATTGGATGTGCTCTGTAGATCTCCAGGATGTGTACTGCCACATAAAAATGGACAGGCGATCCAGGATACACTTGCACTTTCAGCTGGGAGCCAGTCACTACCAGTTTTGAGCTCTGCCCTTTGGCCTCACTACAGCCCCCAGCGTGTTCACCAAATGTATGGCAGTAGTAGCGGCTCACTTGAGATGTTTAGGATTCCAGGTGTTTCCATACTTGGATGATTGGCTCTTGACCGCCATGACCAGCATCTGCTAATCAAGGCCAGAAGTACAACCTTGCAACTCTGCTGCCACCTAGGGATTACCATAAACTATGAAAAATCTGCCTTAGTGCCTTCTCAGCATGTGGCATTCATAGGGGCAGAATTAGACTCAACCCAAATGAAAGCGAGACTCCCACCAGAAAGGGTCCAGTCTCTAAGGTACCAGGTGAGATATCTTTTGAGAAGAAAGAAAACTCCGCGAGGATAGATGTTCTTCGTGTTTCACTGTTGCAGTCATCATATTTGGGTTATCCTGCCAGGGGTAGCCCTCAGTTGGCCCGAATACCAGAGGCGTTGTATTTCTGCATCTGTTGCTGTCACTCCAGCACTGATGTCAGGCCGTCAGTGGTATGCCCCAGACTGCCCACGCCAGCACTGGTACCCACTGCTGGGCAGCCTGTCACCCCTGCCACCATGGCACCTACCTCAGATCCCAACACTCCTGACCCAGAGAAATGTAGAATTCATGCATCCCCAGTTGCAGACCCTCAACCTTGGCAGCCTGGGTTATTCACTGACCTCTCCTCAAGCTGCCAGCCTAAGCAAACAAGTTCTAGATGTTATACGTGAGGACAGACACTCCAGCACTAGAATATCCTGTGCTGACAAGTGGAAAAGGTTTTGCACCTGGATCCCAGGCTAAGGGAGCCGCAACAGCGCAGCCCTCCCTACCTCTCATCCTGGATTACCTGGCAGACCTATTACACAGGGGTCTATCCTTCTCTTCCATTAAAATTGATGCCTCAGCCATTTCTGCTCATTTCGGTACAGAGTCACCGCTATTCTCACACCCTCTCATCAAGCACATCCTAAGAGGGGCTAAAAATTTAAGGCCACCCAGAAGAGCTCCTACCCCAGCCTGGGACCTTAACTTTGTGTTGGAAAAACTCACTCTGCCCCCCTTTGAGCCTGCAGCTTCAGCACAGTTAAAATTTCTCTCTTGGAAGACCGCCTTGTTTCTGGCCCATCACTTCAGCTAGAAGAGTATCAGAGCTACAAGCACTTATGGCTGTGGAGCCCTTCATCATTTTCCATGCTAACAGGATCTCCCTCAGGACTAACCCATCCTTCATGCCTAAAGTGGTGTCCAATGTGGCTCTCAGCCAATCCATTCATTTGCCCACCTTTTTTCCTAACCCACAAAACAAGGGAGAAATGATTCTGCACTCTCTAGATGTGCACAGACAGCTCAGATTCTACCTGGACAGGACTAAGTCCTTTAGAAAAACTGATCAATTGCCAGCCAGCTTCACTGCAGGAGCAGAGGGCAAGGCCATATCCAAAAAAACAATCTCCAAATGGCTAGCACACTGCATCCATTTCTGCTACAAACAGCACAGGAAACCACCCTCAAAGGGGGTCAGGACACATTCCACCAGAGCAACCTCCGCCTCTGCAGCTTTTGTCAGAGGGGTTCCCACCAGGGACATCCTGGAGGCTGCAACATGGACATCTGTTCATACCTTCACCAAGCATTACCACCTGCCTATCTTCTCCAAATCCAGGGCAGGCTTTGCTACCACAGTCTTGCAGGGCATCCTAACCAGCCTCCAGTCTTCTTGACTGCCTCCACCTTTTTCTTCAGCTTTGGGAATCAACCCAAATGTGATGACTGCAACAATGAAACAAGAAAAACATAATGCAGTTGTGTACACTTAACATAAATGTAGATGTTCAAATGTATTCACTGTTGCAGTCCTGGTTTCCCTCCCTCCATCCCCCTTGTCTCTCTCTCTCTCTCTCTCTCCATACAAGGAAAGTTTGGTATTTACTTTCTACTGGTGGTGTTCCTCCCTGTTGGGGGCTCCTGACAGTTAGGGCAAGAAAACATGATGCAATGGTGTCGGCCGCCTGTTTTTCTAGCACTGATGACCGGACGTCAGTCCTGGAGCGACAGCAACTGACATAGAAATACTATGCCTCTGGTATTCAGGCCATCTGAGGGCTACCCCTGGCAGGATAATCCAAATGTGATGACTGCAACAGTGAATACACTCAAACATCTATCTACATTTATGGTAAGTGTACACAACTGTACTTTCTCAAAGCTCTAGGGATTATGGCTACAGTAATAGTTTGTTCCCCTAGCATGTCTACATATGAGGATTCTTCAGTGGTTGCTATCCACTCAGTGGTTGATGCAAGAACTACCAATGTCTCACAAGGTAATCATAACAGAAACTTCCAAAAAGGATCTTCAGTGGTGGGGTGGCTACACTCCACTCAAGTGACTCTAGGTCGAACATTTGTTCAGTCCCAACCAGTGGCCATGGTGACCACGGATGCCTCCCAGATAGGGTGGGAGGCATTATCTGGGAAGGACAGTCCAAGGCACCTAGCAGAACCACGAGGCCCACTTGCACATCATTATCCTAAAGATGAGAGTGGTGCTTTTAGCATTGCAAGCATTCGAGCCCCCCCCCCCCCCCCGGGAACCATTGCAATCCAGACGGACAACATGTCAGTCGTATGGTATATAAATAAACAAGGAGGGACCAGATCTTAGCCCCTATGTTGAGAGGCCCTGAGAGTATGGCAATGGGCAATCTCCTCCCAGTGCTTTCTGATAGCAGTGCACATCCCTGGAAAATCCAATGTAATAACAGACAGACTCAGCAGAGCGATTCTGATGCCTCACGAGTGGTCCCTGAAACAGGAAGTAGTGGAAAAAAATTCCAAAAAAGGGGCCAGCCTTGCTGCGACCTGTTTGACATCCATGAATACCAAGTGAAGCAGCTAATTTGCCCTCATCCCCCTCCAGGGGAGTCACCAAGGGATGCACTTGTACACGATTGGCCCCCGGGTCTCCTCTATGCCTTTCTCCCCTTTCCACTAATCATGGCTGCTCCGATTCCAATGATAGCCAGGCTTCCAACCCTCTCCTCTCAGGTTAAACACATTCTAATTTCTTCTCCTAAGGCTTTAATGAGGAAGGTTTACAAAAACAAATGGAGAAGATTCTATTTATGGGCTGCCTATAACAACATTGATCCTCTTTCTGCTCCTATTAGTTTCATCCTAGACTTCCTAGCAAAACTATCCAATGAAGGTGCAGTTGCAGCTACTGTAGTTCAGCTAGCAGCGATCTCAAACTTCCATTTGGGAACAATGGCACTAATATAATGTCTCATAAGCTATGTAAGGCTTTTCTCAAGGGTACTATTTTGTTAAGACCACCTATTAAGAACCCTCTGGCACCTTGGGATCTGAATGTCCTTCTATCTTGTATAGTTTTTCCTCCCTTCGATCCAAACATCATCTTGTGAATTAAAATTTTGGACCTGGAAAACCATTTTCCTGGTGGCTATCATCTCTGCTAGAAGAGTGTCAGAGTTGCAAGCGTTGACCATAAAGCCTTCATATTTGCTTTTCCATAGAGACAGGGCATCTTTACAAACAAACCCTTTTCTACCTAAAGTGGTTTCAGGTTCAAATTTGAACCAATGTATTTATTTACCAGTTTTCTTCCCAAATTATGAAAACAAAGCTGAGTACATGTTACATCAATTACATATACTTATGTTTTTACCTACATAGAACTGCAGAATTTTGGAAAAGCTGATCAACTATTTGTTTCCTTTTCAGATTCTAAGAAAGGATCCCCTATGTCTAAAGTTACACTTTCAAAGTGGCTATCAGGGTGTATAACTTATTTACAAGTCTCAAAATAAAGAACTTCCACAAAAAGTTAAGGTTCATTCTAAAAGAGCCATTGCTACTTCTTCAGCCTTTCTGGTTAAGGTGCCTGTTGACACTGTTTGTGCTGCAGCAACACGGACTAACCCCCATACCTTTGTTACTCATTACAAAGTCGATTTGGCCTCCAGGAGTAGGGCCTCCTTTGGATCCATGGTTCTGAGAAATATTCTCCCATGAGCCACCTAAGAATCAGGTTGCTAGGGACGCTGTCCAAATTAGGAATGAAGGCGAGATAGGACAACACATAAAGAAGTTATGTAGTCACCATAACGTTCCATGTGTGTTGTCCATCTTCACCTTCATTCTTACATCCCACCTACCTTCCCCCTCCCTTTTTACTCCTAGAAGACTGGGTATAGCCAAATTGGATCCCCTTGACCTCTGCCCTTCTTCATCAGCCTCGAGTCTTTCCTTGGTGTTAGGCAGTACGATTATGAACTTAGGGCAAACAAGATCTCAGGATGGCTCCAGTGCATGCTGGGATAGGAGTTAGCCACGAGCTGGCAGAGGACCTCGAGCTTGAAAATAAAGGCCGAGACTGATCCAATCAAGTAAGAATGAAGGAGAAGATGGAACACACATGGAACATTATGGTGAGTACATAACTTCTTTTTTTTGTATCTGAAGCTTGTAAATATTATATGAAATTGCACAAGCAGCTCAAATGCTACAAGAAAAAGCTTTTATTTTGATAAAACAGTGAAGTATGTTTTGTCCTGCAAAATCTCACATTTCTACAAAAAAATCCCACTTTGAGCATCTGAAAAGGTGGAAAGCCTAATGTCACTTTTTTAAAAATGCCATGTTAATAAAGATGTTAAAAAAATGATAGGTTATATTACTTATAGTTAAGTATTTAAGGTGACTGTTTATCCCCAAGATAATTCAAATATATTGCATTTATGGCATTCTTTCATAAGTACACAGTATACCTGCTGCCACTTTGAACAGGACTAGAAAAGAAAGCCCGAATACAAATTGAATCACAATGAATTAACTAGGCTACTGGTTGAATGCATGAGAAGATGGTAGCCAAGTTTGAAACAAATGGGAAGCCAAGTTTGACTACCTTAATGACAGCACTCAGATCTTGCACAAAATAGGAGTGGTGTGTGGGTTGTTGTAACAAGGTAGTAACAATGGATTGATTACCTATTGCTCCCAGAAACAGAGGTTTAGCTATTTGAGGTAAACTTTTACTAGTATTTACTTTCATCTTTAGCAGATATACTATATGCATTTCACCCATCTTGTTTAAATGTGATGCCCGAACACAAAACCAAACACACTGATAATGTGTCTTCCTGGAAATGGTTTATTTCCGTCCTTGTAACTTGAGATTGCTCAGCTATCAAAGTTAGCACAGGAGCTTAATTTCCACTGGAACTTCTAAAAGTACACTTTCAGGGGAACAGTAAATTGTAGAGTCAAGCTTATAGAGCAGATCTTTTTTCTGGCAGGTTAACTGATACAGAGGGACTCAAAAGCAAAGCATACTGTGAAAGAGAGCCTGCAGAAACAGCTAAAGGGCCAAGATACAGAAAAAAAAATACCTACTTCATGTATGGCGCCTCCTGGTTTAGGAAGTTCTTGTAAATCGTGAATACAACACACAGTGGGCTCCACCATGGTCCACTAGACTTCCAGTAGATGCATTATTCATAGTACATGACACAGAGTCCTGCTTAGTATGTAGGCCAAAGAGGGGCAACAGTTGAGGTTATTGAGGCTGTCTTGGCATATTTGATTTAGTGGGGGCAGGAGCCACCCACACTGGTTACCATTCGATAAGGGGAACCACGTGTGTGTGTGTGCGTGCGTGCAGTTAGGACCCTGTGCCGTTCATTTTTTTTCCTCCAGTAAAAATGGATTCATCACTGAGTCATACTGTTCCTGTTTTAACTCTTTAAGAGGTTCCCTGCCATTTGCCACTATTCTGTCTCCCACATCTTTTCCTCTGTTCTTGTCATTGGAGAAATGCTGAATTTGTAATGGGAAATTTGCTTTCAGTGGCTTCCATTTTACCACATTTTCACAGTGGTTGGCGACTGCTCAGACATATTTAAGATCTTTTTCTTCCCACACCAGTGCTTCTTGTAAGAAAATGTCCCTGATGTTCGTTATCAGTCCCTGAGCAAAAGTTGTCATGTAGCTTGTAGAACTATTGTGATAATATTCACGATACTTGAATATCTCGGAAATGCTATTTACGATTTGTCCAACCTTCATTTTTTAGCTTGCTTTTTTGCAAGCATGCATTTTAGACCAGTTAGTTTTAACTATATTTGTATTTACTAGGTGTAATATCTTTTGCCATTTTGCTGTCAGCTGAGCTACATTTGATTCTACCTGGCCATTCTTTTCCTTGTAACAGAAGCTTTCTGATATCTTCTGCAAATGCAGTACTTTGTAACAGATTTATGTCTCCCCAAAGAGGTTGATAATTTACTATCTTAAGCTGTTTGCACTTTATGGGATCTTCCCCTTATGTCTGTAATTTCTTTTGCCAAATTCTAAAGTTCTTTGTGTGATCAGGAGTAATTTATCTGATATGAACAGCACTGGTGAGCCAACATTTCATTTATAGGGAAAACTAACTGTCCTTTCTCTTGCAGTTTTGTCTGTCTAGCCACTCTAGGACACTTAAAACTTTCTGGTATCTTAGCTTCTGCCTTATTTTGATTACCATTGTCTAATTTCCCAATATTTAGTTCATTTTTTATTTGTTCTAGTGTTTGCCTCCCCATTTCTGCATTCTCTATTTCTTGTCTAGTTTCCTGAGAAGGTTTGTCAAATAATTCCCTTCTAAAGCAGAGCTGTAGACATTCTTCCTTCAGATGACTGCATTAGGAATCCTGACTACTAGAATTTCAGCCACAGAAGGCCCAACGTCTGATCCAACTTTCATAGCTCAGCACCCTTCCCTGTATAAGTGTGAGACATTAATCCATCAAGGATGCTGTGATATTCCCAGTACAAGACTAATGTCACCTATGCCATTTTAGAGCTTTCTGCAATTCACTGTATGTATGGATCTCAGTGTACACACAGTCTGGCATAGTGTGGCCTACTGTGGAGCTCAGGACAGATAAGTACTTCACCGGAGAATTTTTTTTTTTTTACATTGGTAGTATTTTGGTATTTTTGATTAGCTTTGTAACTTCTACTTAGCCTGATGTCTGTCAGTTTGTTAAAAAGTAGATGTTCCTGTGGTAGGCAGGCTCCCCACAAATACTTTAATTCCCATTGTGTATTCTGCGTAAGTCCAGATCACATTGTCAAGGATGGTCAGGATTTTGATCCTACAACTCAGAGTTAGGCTGCATTCCCTTCAAAACGTCTTGGACAAGGAGTTTGAAGCCTATACCCAGTCCACCAGGACATCCTCATCTGTAACATCCTCCCAGAAAAAAAATAGATGTATTGAGCAGGTGTTAGGAAACGCTAGCATCCCTTCATGGTTCGAGAATGTAGGCCCTCAAGACTTGCTTTCACAGCCCCCAAACCATATATCTCGCATTCATGAGGCCTGTGATGAAGCACCATTGGAGGCTGTTACACCAAAGGAAGCAGGTCTGTTTCACCACGCTGATGACCATGGTTTTGCTTTCAGAATGGACATCCCATTTGGGATGTTTGTTGTCAAAGCCAGCTTTATTATATCAAAAGAACCAGATGGGCAACACATTGACCTGTTAAGGGAGGATTTAGCTTGGCATGAGGTTGAAGTCTGAGAAACCAGTCCACCGGCTCAGACTTGCAAGGCAGACATCCCAATCAGAATGACTCGGGTGAGATACAAATAACCTTCCCTGTGTTTCTTGTAGTTGTCTAGTACTCAGACATCTGTCAAGTCCTTACATCCCAGCCCTACCCCGTGATGTGCCTAAACAGTAGTTTTCCTTGGCTCAGGGTTTTCTCTAGGCTTTGTAGAACTTGGCAACCAAGCTCTGATTCCTGTGTCTGGAGTCCCAGTTTGGTAAAAGATAGATGACTCCCTCTCATAAGAGGATAGAGGATAACTACTCTTGAGAGTGAGAAGAACGAATTGGATTATTCTTCCCAAATTTCTTCTTCCTTAAGATACAGCACTGATACAGGAGACAGTATTTCCTCTGCATCACCCACAAAAGAAATCACATTGGGAAAACCTTCCTGTAGTTTAAAAGAGTACTGCTGTCAGGGATTGGTACTTGGCTCCATTAATAGCTTACTGCAGAGCAATGGGCATTCACATCTACTCCTCTCTAAGTAATTGCCTCGTTCTGGCACTGTCACAGGAGGTAGTGAGCAGGGTCATCCACTTCACTATAGATTTAATCATATGATGTTATGTGGTCCTATCTCGCCTACATTCTTTACTCACGGGTTTGGAGCCGAGAATCGGCTCCGACTCGGCCAACTTATTTTTCTAGCATGAAGTCTCTAATTGGTTGGGCTAACCAGGTATCCCAAGATGCACCTCGCTGTAGCCCCAGATCTCGTTTGCCGCCCGTAGAGTTAGGACGTGGTCTCGCTTGGCTGTGGCTAAGTACCCTTTTCAAAACTTTTTATAAATCTTTAGCAGTCTGTTTCTCGTAAAAAGCTATTTTAATAGCTAGTTTTTCATTGAGTGTACTGTGTAAGCGAGTAGTGTTTTTTTTTTTTTTTGTGGTATCCCTCTGTTTTGGTGGGCTAGGCCTTTTTAAATTAGAGGACCTAGTCCTCTCCTGTGTTGTTTTTGTGTAAACTTGTGTTTTGTTTGGTCGGTAGTTAGATTTCCTTGCTGCACCAAAGAAACGTTTAAATTAGAGTTTCCTTGGTTGTTCTTGGTTTGGTTTTTCCCACCTTCCTCTTGTGTCTGTCGTTGTCGGTTGAGTGGGTGCTGTGAACTTTTATGTCTAAAGAGCAGAAAGAGCATAAACCCTCTGGGTTTAAAAAATGCTCAAAATGTGGCTACAAGATGTCCATTACAGATGGGCATTCTATCTGTGTTTATTGTCTTGGTGCTATTCACCTGCAAGAGTCCTGCAGTTTTTGCCACGCTTTTAGCCCGAGGGTACTGCAGGAAAGAAAAAATAAGTTGATTTTGAAGGGCCTGGTTAAACCTTCTTTTGAGGAGTCCTTAGACTCTTTTTCTAGTACCAAGTCTAAGACTTTCAAGGCCAAGAAAAGATCTCCGGCTCCATCTGTCTCATCGGAGCCCCTGGAGAAGATTTCGAAAGTGGATACTGCCTCCTCGGCTCCATTGTCCTCGGGGCCACAGGAGGTATCTGTTGTACTGGAGTCTACCTCGGCCCCGATATTATTGGAGCCTATTCAGAGCTGGTCACCCAGTGTTAGGCCTGAGTCTCCGGGTAGGAGATCCCGATCTCCTTCTATTTCCTCCAAATCCTCTAGACTGTCTGATTTGGATGTGGATAGGGTGGTCCAGAGGCTCCTGCAGTTGCCGGTGTTAGCAAATTTGTTCTCTGCTCCGGCCCAGTCGGCTCCGGAGCCAGTCCGTATTCTTGTACAGATGATTTCTCCTCCAAGCACCCCTGTGTCAGAGCCGGAGTGCTCCGAGTGATGTTCTCGTGTCGACTCCAATACCTCTTGCGAGTTTATCGGAGCCGACGTCTGCTCCAACCATGTCGGTTCCATCCTCTGGTTTCGGTACTTGGGTTTCCTCAGTCGGACCCAAGGGAGATACCTCGGGACTCTTGTCGGTTCCGAGCCTCCCTCTCGGTGCATCTGATCGGGGAACCCCGACTCCAGTAGTGGTCTCGGAGACGGGTCGGTCCTCTGATTCGGGGGGACCTGCCTTTGAGGCCATGAGGAGCTACTGGCTAGATCATCAGTTACATCACCCGGATCAGTCACTCCTTCCCCCTACACCCCAGCTAGAGCCTCTGACACATCCCTGTCCGTGGATGGCAGAGCCTGAAGGTCTGAGGATACCCCCATGAGCAGTCCCCAACTTTCTGAGGGCCCCTCAGTGTCGGTGCCTGAGGAGCCCTCTAGAAAGAAGTTGTGCAAGAGGAAGCACATAGACTCCCAGGACGAGTCCCTCACTTCCGATACTGACCTCAAGGAGTCAGAGGGGTCCCCTAAGTCGTCCTCCGATGATGCCTCTTTCTCCGACATCCTGGAGATCTTGAGGCAGAGAGGTGACTGGCCTTCCAAGACCCCCTCTGAGGAGGAGCCGGTATTCCTCAAGGCCTTCAGAGCTCAACCCTCCGCCTCCTGTGTGTCTCCACCCTTTGATGAACTCCTGGATTTGATTTGTCAAAGGGTGTGGAGACCCCTGAATCCGTGGAACCGGTGCCCAGACGTCCAAATAAGTTACTTTCTGCTCCCCCCCCGGGGAAAGAGTTCCTGACCAAAGGGGTTTCCGTAGATGCCTTGGTGGTGGCGGCAGCCACTCAGCAGGAAGTTGCAGAGGCTTCTTCTTCCATCTATCCTCCTAACAAGGAGTCCAGAAGTATGGACTGGTACGAGAAGCGTACCCTGTCTTCAGCGACCTTTACTTTGCGGTTGCTGAATTATCTTTGTCATTTTACTCGGCTCCAGAGAGAGCTCCTTAAGGAGCTAGGAGACACTCTGATGGGTAACATGCCTGGGGCGGTAGCGCAGACTGTTAATGCCCAGTTGTCTACCCTTGGTTCCATTGTCAACTCGTCCATGAGGCTCATATCCTATGCAGCTGAAGGGGCGAGTAGGGCAGCTAGCTCAGGTGTAGCTCTCAGAAGGCAAGCCTGGATGCGCCTGTGTCATTTTGCGGAGGCCTTTAAGTCTTCCTTCACTGACCCCCCCTTTGATGGGTCCTCACTCTTCGGGACCAAAATGAAAGACATCCTCACCAGATGCGAACAGGAGGGGAAGACCCTATCTGCCATAGGGGCCCGTTTCTCTCTTCCTTCTAGGCCTTACCCCAAGGCTCAGAGAGGAAGGAAAATGTGGTTCAAGAAGTCACAGAAGTCTTTCCCTGCCGCTCAAGGTGAGTCCCCCTCCAGAGGCAGAGGAGGGGGAAATTATTCTGGAAGACACCGTCCTAGTGGCAGAGGAGGCCCCCGCAACTTGGGAGACCGCGATTCCTTTCGCTGGTCTTCCTTTCAGCTTCCCTGAGGTGTTGCCCGACTGTGCTGTTCTGGAGCCAGTCGGGGGCTGAATTTTGTTGCATCCGGAAGCCGGGGAAAACATCAGCCAGGATCGTTGGGTGCTTCGAATAGTTACCGGAGGTTACACTATTCCCTTTTTATCAACACCCCCTCCAGTCAAAAGAATCCCGGACGCTCCACCCAATCAACGGGATCAAGCAGCACTAGAAGTTTCAAAGCTGCTAGAAAAAGGAGTCATCCAACCAGTCCCCTCAGACCATATCTGATCATGAACTTACTCAAGACTCTTTTTGGTGCCGAAAAGAACAGGGGACCTGAGGCCCATTCTGGATCTCAGCCGATTGAATCACTACGTTCTGAAGTCCAAGTTCCGAATGGTCACTCTTCAGTCCATTTTTCCCTTGCTGGAAAAAGGAGTATGGATGTGCTCCATCAATCTCAAGGATGCCTACTACCACATCAAGATGGACAAGGCATCCCGGGTCACTTAGGCTTCCGGCTGGGAGCCAGTCACTTCCAGTTCTGTGCCTTGCCCTTTGGTCTCACCACAGCCCTCTGGGTGTTTACCAAGTGTTTGGCAGTGGTGACGGCTCACCTAAGACGTCGGGGATTCCAGGTGTTTCCATATCTGGAAACACCTGAGACGTCGGGGATTCCAGGTGTTTCCATATCTGGACGACTGGCTTCTCACTGCCCCCACCAGGCATCTCCTCATTCAAGCCAGGGAGGCTACCATTACGCTTTGTCAACAACTAGGCATTACCTTGAACTGGGAAAAGTCTGCCTTGCTGCCCTCACAGCGTGTCGTTTTTATAGGCGCCGAGCTAGACTCTATTCAAATGCGGGCCTTTCTGCCACAAGAGAGAATAAGTTCTGCAGTCTCAGATTCATGCATTGTTGCCCCTCAAGAGAGTTCAGGCCAGGTTAGTTCTCCAGCTCCTGGGATCCATGGCTGCCACCATCATGCTGGTGCCTCTAGCCTGGTTACACATGCGGATCCTACAGTGGCTCCTTTCGGCCCAATGGTCCTTTCAGAAACTTCCTCTTTCCCACTTGATATTTCTCACGGAACGGTGCAAACAGGACCTCCGCTGGTAGCTATGTTCCACCAATCTGGACAAAGGGAGGAGCTTGATTCCTATGTCTCCAGTGGCCACGATGACCATGGATGCCTCCCAGATGGGGTGGGGGGCATTATCTTGGTAGGACGGTCCAAGGCATGTGGCAAGATCACGAGGTACACCTGCACATCAGTGTTATAGAGATGAGAGCGGTGTTACTAGCGTTGCGGGCACTCCAAAGCTCTCTTCCTTGTGGAACGATTGCAATTCACTCGGACAACATGTCCGTGGTGTGGTACCTGAACAAGCAGGGGGGAACCAAGTCTTTATCCCCTCTGCAGAGAGGCCATGCGAGTGTGGCATTGGGCAGTGTCTTCCAACAGTTTTTAGTGGCAGCACACATTCCGGGAAAGACCAACGTGATAGCAGACAGGCTGAGCAGAGCTATTCTGATGCCTTACGAGTGGTCCCTGAACAACCGAGTGGCGGTTCAAATTTTCAACAGGTGGGGTCAGCCTTGCTGCAATTTCTTCGCCAGCCCTCTCAATGCCAAATGCAGCAAGTACTTCACACTGATCCCCCCACAGGGGGAGTCACCCAGGGGCGCTCTAGTCCACGATTGGCCCCCCGGTCTAATCTATGCTTTCCCTCCGTTTCCTCTGTTACCAAGAGTGATTCAGAAAGCCATATCCTTGGGAAGCAGGATGATTCTAATTGCTCCACACTAGCCTCGACAAGTATGGTTCCCCTTTCTTCAGCAGTACGCAGTGGACAGTCCTTGGACCCTGGACCCAGTGCCAGACCTACTGATTCACATGTCAGGACAGCTCCTTCCCTCCCTGCGAACCCTCAGGTTGACAGCCTGGCTGCTGCACTTCCATCACTAGTTAGACGACATTCCTTTTCACCTGAGGTGGTACACATCTTGTCTTCGTCTCATAAGTCCTCCACCAGAAGGATTTATTCCAGCAAATGGAAGAGATTCTCCATTTGGGCTCAGGCCCAAGGTTTGGACCCCTTCACAGCCCCAATTCCGTCGGTCTTAGACTTTTTAGCCATGCTTTTCAGACAGGGCTCTGCGCCTGCTACCATTAGGGTGCAGCTGGCTGCAATTTCCAATTTTCATACATCTTACGAGCCTTCTCTTATGGGCCATAAACTTTGTAAGGCCTTCTTGAAAGGCGCCTGGTTACTTCGCCCTCCTGTTTCAGAACCTGTCATGCCATGGGATCTAAACTTTGTGTTACAAGCCATCACTTCACCGCCCTTTGAACCGGCTGCCACCTGTGAATTAAAATTTCTATCTTGGAAGACGGCTTTCCTAATAGCCATTACATCGGCCAGAAGAGTATCAGAGATTCAAGCCTTGTCCATTAAACCTCCGTATTTGACCTTTCATAAGGACAGAGTTTCCCTGAGACTTAACCCATCCTTCCTTCCGAAGGTGTCATCCACCGTTAATCTTCATCAGTCTGTCGAGTTACCAGTGTTCTTTCCAAACTTTTCCAATAAAGCAGAATTTAGATTTCACCAGTTGGATGTGCACAGGCAACTAAGATTCTACTTACACAGGACTAAGCATATTAGGAAGTCTGATCAACTGTTTGTGTCCTTCTCAGAAAACAGAACAGGTTGTTCTATTTCCAAGAGCACAATTTCTAAATGGATCAAAGATTGTATTTCCTTTATCTATTCGTCAGCAGGCAGAAATTTACCTTTTCCTGTCAAAGCTCACTCTACCAGGTCAGTGTCTACATCAATAGCATACCATGCTAGTCTTTCATTGGATGATATTTGTGCTGCGGCCACCTGGGCCTCTCCGCACACCTTTATTACTCATTACAAGTTGGACGTGGCTTCTAGGGGCCGGGCTTCCTTTGGTTCCACGGTTCTCAGGAATATTTTCCTATGAGCCGCCCAGGATAGAGGTGCTGGTGACGCTGTCCCGTGAGTAAAGAATGTAGGTGAGATAGGACCACATAACATCAGGTAGTTATGTACTCACCATAACGATCGATGTATGTAGTCCATCTCGCCTCACATTCTTGCGTACCCTCCCATCTGCCCCCTTCTGTAGAATTTGGTGGAAAATTGGCTCTGAGAACCCTTCAATGTCAGTTGTTTTTTCTTTCCTTTCTGGCTGGAGCTCCTTCCAGTGGCAGTTGTGTGTGTGGGGTGTGACTGGAATGGCTGCAAACTAGATCTGGGGCTAGGGCGAGGTGCATCTTGGGATACCAGGTTAGCCCAGCCAATTAGAGACTTCGTGCTAGAAAAATAATTTGGCCGAGTCGGAGCCGATTCTCGGCTCCGAACCCGTGAGTAAAGAATATGAGGCGAGATGGACCACATACACATTGATCGTTATAGTGAGTACATAACTACCTGTTTTGGGGTTTCCTTCAACATTTCCCCAAGTAAACATTTTCTCTTTCAAAAGGGTGGCATTCCTTTGGGCACTCCTGAATTTCACTTGGTAAGAATTCCTTCCCTTTGGAAGGATAGAACAGTTGATGCAGTACTTCCACAAAGTGGAACTGAAGGCAACTTCAGCCAGAAAACATCTCAGGTTGCTAAGGTACATAGCCGCTGCTATTCGTTTGGTACCTTTGGCAAAGTTGTACATGAGAACTCCAGTGTTACCAAATATCCATTTGGAGCCAACACGCAGTTCTTGTAAGAGGTGATTCTCGTCTTGTCCTGCATATCCCAAGACTTGAATTGGTAAATGACCCCGATCAGACAGAATATGGGAGTGCCCTTCACCCAGAAACCTTCAAACTTGGCTTGTGGCATACTCGCAGAATTTCAAGGTCCAAGGCCTAAAGGATACAGCCCAAAGAAAGAAACTTGTAAATGATTGCTTTGATACAGAATTGAAATGCCTTCAAACTAGTCTGGAAGAAAAATGTGTTGACAGTACTAAAATAATGTGATACCTCAACAGCAGGAACCTGGTCATACAATTTGTGCAGGCTGGTCACGACTGCCTGTGAACAGCAGTGTAGTCTCATTTGACTCTTAAGGCAGTGTACGTCCCATCTCATGTGAATTTAACAATGGACCAACTAAGCAGAACAGAGAAAGACCTACAGAAGTGGATACGACATAAAGAATTTCCTACATTTGGAACACGGGTGGCATGTCCCAAGGATACATCTGTTTGCAGCATTAAATATTACACACAAAAGCACAATGCAAAAACATTTGGGTGGGAGATGCCTTCTCCTTCAAATGGGCAGGCTTCTTCCTCTCTGCAGATTCTTCTTTCCCCCCTTCTCCCCAGGATGATCCAGAATTAAGGATGAAAGTTCAAGAAAACTGCTGCTGGCACTTTTTAGCCTAGGCTGCATTGCTTCTCCATCCTCATTGAAATGTCCAGGAGGAAATATGTGCTGCCCCCCACAGGTGCACCCCATCTGTCCCAGAACAAGGGGGTCTATGTACACCCCAGCCTGGATACCTTGTAGCTCACATCGTAGATGATTTGACTTTTTGTTCTTCAGTCATTAGTGTACCAAGTATGTATTTAACATACTTATGGAAAATTTAAGATCTGTCATTAGGAAATGTTACTTTTTGTAAATAGAAAGAAATCGGGACCCACTTGCAGCAGTGGTGTCCATGATCCTGCAGTACTTAGTGGGTGTTTAATTCAGGGTAGGCCTATACTTCTGTTAAGGTGAACGTTTCAGCTCACCTCCCTTAGACCAAACATTTCCATGTCCGCTTACCTGTTCAGCATTTCATAATAGGGATTCTACACTTAAAATACTCCCAGGAAAAGTATTCCTCCTCTGGATTTAAATTATGTCCTGAAAATAAAAAAATGACCCAGTCAGCTTTTTAGCAAGTCTCCTTCAAATTTCTAACTTGAAAAATGGCTCTAGTGGTAGTCATAACATCTGGAAGAATGTATGTCATGGCTGAAGTTTTGGCAAAGAGACATTTTTAGTCATCCATGAGGATAGTCAGTCACAGAATTAATATCTTCTTTATGTCAAAAGTAGTTACAGAACCTTTCTTCAGCTTTTTAGTTACCTTTCCTCTTCCCCAGTCGTGAAAATGGAGGGGGATGCCGCACTCCACGGATGTGCACAAGCAACCAATATGCCACTTACACAGAACCAAGGACATTAGAAGCTGCAGTCAGTTCTTTGCATCCTTTGAAAAGAGAAGACCAGAAGAGCTATGTCCAAACAATTTCCAAATGGCTCACCCACTGTATTGTGTTTTATTATGTCTGTCAAGGTACGAAGGTAAAGGGAACTCTTAAGAGCCTATTACTTTAGCAGAATGGCTGTCACTGGAGCCTTCTGCAAGGAGTTGACTGCTCGGGATATACAGTATTTAGAAGCAACTGCATAATCATCTGCCCACTTATTTTCCAAACACTAACACTTTAGATATCTCATTTAGAGCAAGAGGCTGAATTTGCTATGGCCATCCTGAAGGGTATGCTGCGGCCTAGCCCTTCCTTTCATGCCATCTCCCCATCGTCATGAGCTCTGGGAATAGTCACAGTAGTCAGGACTACTACTGCAGAATTGTTCTCAAAAGAGAACATAGTACAGTCGTGTAAGCAATTACTATAGTAGCAGATTGAAGTATTCATCTGTCTTTACAACTTGTGTTGGTCTCTGTTTGCATAATGCTTTGGTATTTGGTACTAAAATGTGTAAACTGATTGATGTGGAGGTAACCGACTGCAATGTTTGCAACTGTCTCATTGCACTGAGATGACAGAGGCATGTCAACAAGAAGCTTAGGTTAAGGTCCACTGTATTTCAAATAAACCTCACAGTTGTCAACAGTATGTTTCAAGGTAGAAACTTCCTGAACTACAAACCAGTTCTTGCAGTTTGTTCACATAATTATGTCCAAAGTAAAGATGTAGCTTCTTTAAGTATTTCGCGTTCTCCTCCTTGGTCACTTTGTCAAACTGTGAGGACCTTATTCTACCAGTGATGCTACTCGGGTGTTTATCTAGAATTTTGATACAGTAGTGTCCATTGCTAGTGAATTCAAGAGTCAGTGGTTGGTTACACATCACTGCTTTGTCATTGTTCATGCCCAGGGCTGTTTCTGCCCCTTTTTTTTTTTTTTAAGGAAATCATACTTCTGAACAAATGTAACTCAACTGGAAGTACCACTGTTTTAATATCACCCATAATTTGTCTAGTTTTTGCTGATATTTTCAGTTTCTGCATGGTATGTGCTACTTTTTCATCTCCAGACCAGAAAGTCCTAGTTGGTATCAGTTTTCAGTATCTTTTCCACCTCACTCTAACCTACTCTACTGGTATAGCTGTCTCCACAAACAGTGCATGTATATATGCAGTATCAGTCACAGGTGATCCAGAAGATTCTATAACAAAAATCTGTGCCACCAGCTGATTGTCAGATAGTTATATTGCCTTCTGTCTTGAGATATTGTACATTCTTCCTTTTTTAACTGTTCACCTTGGTTTGGACAGTCTTTTAGAGTCCAGTGGTGGGTACACTGTTGTACAGCACATTTGGTTCTCCTTATACCATCTGTGTAGTTTGTACTCTGTAATGGCAGTCTTACTAAACTCTTACCTTCCCAACTTGCTGCTTCATTTCTGCTTTGCAAAATATACTGTGTCCTGACTTTCAATGCCCATTGTAGTGCCTGTTGCCTTTTTTTCCAAAAATTTGCTGTAGGGCTGACCATTGAGGCAGAAATTCAGTACTTGATATTTATTTCCAAGCTAAACTATTTTTTACATTTAAGCGTACAGTATGCATCAGCTTAAAAACAAGCACTGCATGTGGCAGGTCCATTTATTTATTGATTGATTGATGGCATTTTTTTCCAGGATGGTCCAATTTGTCAAGACTTTCCTCATTTTCCGCAGAGGTCCAGGGAGAAAAACACATTCAAATTAAATGTAATTAAATAGAATCACAGACATAATCAACTTAAACTAGAAATGTAATGAGCAAAGTTTTAAAAAGGTAATACATAAGTACTGTGTACAATAGAGAAACTAGACTAGATTTGTACTTAGATTACAATGTGAAAAGAAAAATAGGAGAAGAATGTTATAGTGGAGGGTCGTAGAGAGTGGAGTTAGCTAGAGAAGCAAATGAAGGGTGATATAGGAGAGGTAGAGTATGTAGGCAAATTAAATTATAGTGCTAGACAAAGGAAGAATCGGATTTATAGTATAATAGGGTATGGTCAGACAGGAGTCGAGCATAAGCATAGCCATGTGTAAGAGAGAGAGATTTTTTTTAATATATATATATGCATCTGGCTGTATATTTCCTCCACATTAAATTAACAGAAACTACATAATTCAAATAAAATGAAAATATTCCTCATAATAAATCTACTCTCGCACATAGCATCAAGTGTAGTTAAGTGGACATGCCTTCATGTTTGTTCAGATGCTCTGCTGAAGTCTCCATTACATTGGCTTTTGCTCTTCCCAACTGGCTTTCAGTTTTCCTGCTCAGTAACCAGAATCCTAATCATAACCGTACGTTTCCAAATTTTTGAGGGCTTTTGTTTTCACCAAACAAGGGCAGGATTCAGTAATTGGAGGGCATCATCTGCTATTTGTGAAAATGATGAGTAAAAGTTGAGTCATCAAGATGCATAGAATGTATTCATTTGAAGATCTAAGGTGCACAGACAACTCTTCAGAAATGTGCCTACACTCCACAGTCTAAAGCACTGTAGAGGTATGCAATTGTTGAAAAGTTTTTGTAAGCTTGATTCTGCGATAAAACTCTGCCACAAACCAGATGCTGCTGTAAAAGCCCCAAAAAGTCAGTAACTGTGGACCTAACACTTCACAACAGGGGTGCTATGGCCCACATGCAGGATTTGCATTTATCTGCACAGAATCTCCGCTTCTACCTTTTATTCAACCCATTGGTCAGCCTTTCTAAGTCTTTGCTTAGGTTTTTCCCCATCTCTCCTCCAATCTACATGTAACAGGTTCATTCTTCTATTTTCTCTCTTTTTTCAGAGTCAGAAATCAGTGAGTACTGCTGAACTCGAGACAGGGATCCCCTGTTGTGCTTCACTACAATAAACTCTCAGTTAACTAGAACTCAAGCAACCAGAAGAAAAAATCGAAGAAATACAGTACAATTTTCCTGTGTTGTACTCTCTGTCCCACCCCCCTGCAAAAACATACCTTACATTTTTAGAGTTTTAAAAAGGAAGATAGGAATACATTCCGTCTCTCCCCAACCTAAGAACAAGTCAAACCTAACAAATAGTGTAGGGTACAGTATTAGTCAGGCCTGTTTTTAATAGTAACTCTCAAGCAACCAGAAACTACAGTTATCCAGCATCTACCAGTCCCCATGGGTGCCAGTTAACTGAGAGTTTACTGTAGTCACATTCTTATTTCGTAGCATTGTCCCATAGAAAACAACCTGTGTCTCATGCTGTTCCACTGTGCAGCTGTCCAGGTCCTTTGCCTTGATTCTGTGCTGAACCCTTCCAGCTTTCTATGTGGTTACCTTTGCAGGGCTAAAAGGTCTAGATGAAATCCAGGTAAACCACATCCACCTTGTTAGGTCCTGTTATAACCCAGTAATAAAACTGAATCAGGTTCGACTGACTGCTTCTATAGGTTTTGTGTAAAGGGAGACAAATTGAAGAGTGGGCTATGAAAATGCATCAGTATGCATTATCTTGGTGTGAAGCTGATGACATCCAGTACACAGTCGGTTGGTGTGAAGGTGATGACATCCAGTACACAGTCGGTTGGTGTGAAGGTGATGAGAACATCGGTACACAGTCCCTTGGTGTGAAAGTGATGAGGACATCGGCACACAGTCCCTTGGTGTGAAGGTGATGAGGACATCGGTACACAGTCCCTTGGTGTGAAGGTGATGAGGACATCGGTACACACTCCCTTGGTGTGAAGGTGATGAGGACATCAGTACACAGTCCCTTGGAGTGAAGGTGATGAGGACATAAGTACACAGTCCCTTGGTGTGAAGCTGATGAGGACATCAGTACACAGTCCGTTGGTATGAAGGTGATGAAGACATCAATACACAGTACATTGGTGTAAAGGTGATGAAAATACAAAAAGAAGGTGCAGATACAATCCTTAAAAATAGTGGCAAGATGGAAAGAAAAACATATGCAGCAAAAGTAAATGAAGGCAAAAGGAGAGTAACAGAAAAGAAAAAGGTAGAAGAAAATGAAAACGGAAGTTCCTGGTAAGGATTCAAAGTAAAGACAAAGAAATGGACAGGTGTGAAGTGTGGGACAACTTAGTAGCTCCTTTGGCTGTAAAAGCACACGAGGTAAGAGCATTATTCTTATTATCAATGTGACATTATATATGAGACTGTTTTATCAATGGAAAATTTTCGTAGAGAATATGAAAAAGACTTTAACCAATGGAATTATGTGATATAAGCATTTAACAAGCAAACAAAGAAAATACATGTATAGTTTTGAACAGAAGTGGAAAGAGACTTTGAAAGGACATTTGAAAACGTTATGTAAAGAAGTACTGGAGATTGCAAAAGTTTGATACAAGGGGTGTATGGACAGGCAGATGGAATTGTAATCTTGTGTTAAAATAGAGATAAAATTATACGTATACCAAGCATGATAAATGTGGAGGGGAGTAGGGGTGTCCATAAAATACTGAAGACAACCCAAAACATGTTTTAAAAAACA